>NC_044983.1:35741967-35773084 GCF_008728515.1 Papio anubis
CTCGCACACACACACCTCTTACTAAATGTTTTTGGAATAAGTCTGATCCTGTTAACTTGCATTTTTAAAAACACTATTTGGTGATAATATTGTCTAATAATGAAAATCTTTTTCTGTTCCCAGACTACAAAGACAGATTTTTGAAGCTGACTGAGACAGGCATATTGGCAAAAACATGAACACAACACTCATGCATACAAACACAGACCTCCACACTCCCACGCAGCCGCCCACCCAACCCCACGTGCTGCATGTGCCCAAACAGAAACAAAAAGATACAAACATGCTGACATCACCAAAAAGCCTAGGATGTGTTTCTTGCAGTGTTAACTGCTCTCTCCTGAATGTTTCCATTCTTGGAATCTTCTAGCATCCTTTGGCAGATGAAGAATTTCTGTGGGATTTCTCTGCTGACCAGGGGAAAGTAAGCATAGTTAGGCACGAAGAACTGAAATGGGAAGGGCAGGTTGACTGTGGCCCACCCTCCTCCTGTAGCCCAAATTCCCTGCAAAACACATCTGTCCTGAGCCCCATTCCCTCAGAACCCTGTGTCGACTGACTGATTGCCTACCTAAGCATGATGAAACCCCCATCTCTACTAAAAATACAAAAATTAGCCTGGCATGGTGGCATGCGCCTGTAATTCCAGCTAATCGGGAGGCTGAGACAGGAGAATCGCTTGAAGCTCGGAGGTGGAGGTTGCAGTGAGCCAAGATCGCACCACTGCACTCCAGCCTGGGCAACAAGAGTGAAACTTCATCTCAGAAAAAAAAAAAAAAGAAGAAGAAAGAAAGAAAAGAAAGAAAGAAGAGTTAAGAAGCTGTGCACACAAGGGCCTTATGCAGAGAGTGCTTTAATGCAAAGAAGAAATTTTCATGCCAGGGATTTTAAACCATGTCAAAGGTCTTTGGGAGGAGATATTTTTGGTGGATGCTGCATTCCCTTCTGCATCTGTGGTCTCCACCATGTAACTTCACAGTGCTCCTCCCAACTTTGGGTCCTATTTTTCCACTTCTTGGCTTGGCCATGTAATTTGCTTTGGCCAATAAACCATTAATATTTCCATTTGTGCTCTTGCTCTTTGGGCACTGCCATGAGAAGGACATGTCCAAGCTAGTCTTTTCTTCCAGAAGGAAGATAAGAGATGTTAGAACAGAACTGAGGAGACCCAGCCCCAGCTAATCCCAGAACTGCAGAGTGGTGACAATAAGTGATTGTTCTATTAAGCCACTCATTTGGGGTGTTTATTGCACAATGTTTTTTGGCATTGTCTAACTGAGACAAGAGCCTTCTGGTATCTTTCATAACATACCCCAAAGGTGGAGTTAACTTTCCTACAAGCACGATCAGCCTCAAAGAGCCCACCTCCTTCCTCAGTCGCATCCCACAGTGGAAAGAGACAGCAGGTAGCCAGCAGGCCCTGGGCATCCAGAGAGAGAGGGAACTGGGGCAGGAGGATATAACACAAGACAAACTTTGCATCTATATTTCTTGCTACAACCCTTACCTATGACCCACATGTAGCCAGAATCCAGGAACCTCATGTACCCCTCTCCCCAACCTCCATTTGCATGCATGGCTCCTGGAAACCATGCAAAACTGAGTCCAGGCCAGGTGATTCACCCTTCTCACCACACCCCTCAGTGTATACCAGGAGCTGGGATCTTTCATCACTGGGTCCTGTTGTACCAGACCACACCTGCCTGTCCCTCAACACTACCCGCCTTGAGGTAGAGACATGACTGGGACCAAGAAGAAAGAGAAGCTCAAGTTACAAAACCAAACTCTGACCTGAGATAAATCCCCTGGCCAGCCCTCCCTTAGGGGCATGGTGGAGGGGAATTGAGGGGTGTGCAGAAATCCATCCAAGGTGACATCCTTTTGAAAGACACACAGTGAGTTTCCTATAGCAGCAATGGGATGCCCAGGAGAGGAGGGCCCTGTGGCACCTGGAGCACCAGCCCTATCTTCCAGTCTCAGCTCTCAGGGCATGCATCTGGCCTCAAACTTTTTTCCCTCAACCCTTAGGGCCCCATCCACACACACCGGCAGGACAAGGGCAAGTCTTCATCAGGGACACCGGAGACCCAAGAAGGCTTGTCTTCTCTGCTCTTTTAACTTAATTTAACAATGTGGTGGCAAAATAGGGATAAGGGAGCTAGGGGTCCATGTTGGAGGGAGGAGGAGTCATTGCCAAGCTCCTTTCAGCTGGAACCCTTCTCAGTGAGCTAACCCCAGGGGCTGGCAGGTGCAGGGAGGCCAGCTCCTTCTTTCTACCCTACCCTCCTGGGCCACCATGAAAGGGATAGGGATTTTCTTTCTGATGACTGAAGCCAGCTTCCCATCTTTCTCAAAGGGAGGCATCCACACCAGGGGTCAGCTTGGCACAAGACAAGCGGGGGTCATTCAAAAGATCAGGGCATTATTTGAGATGGGTCAGTCAAAATTGGACTCTAGTTAGCAGGGCAAGCCCAAGAATGGAAAAAAAGTGGCATTCAAAGGGACTTCAGAGGGACTGTTTCCCCTACTTATAGACTGAATGCTTGGATTCCCCCACAAAATGCATTTGTCAAACCCCCATAGTGGCTATATTAGAAGATGAGGCCTCTAAGGAAATAACTAAGGTTCAACGAGATTAAAAGGGTGGGCCCTGATCAAATAGGATCAGTGTCCCCATAAGAAGAGACATGGAAGAACTCACTCTCTCCCCGACAGGAGAAACCAGCAAGAAGGCAGCCATCCACAAGCCAGGAAGAGAGCCCTCACCAGGAACCCCATTTGCCCACACCTTGATCTTGGACATCCAGCCTTCAGAACTGTGAGAAACAAATGTCTGTTGTTTAAGCCACCTAGTCTGAGGTATTTTGTTATGACAGCCCGAACTGACTAATACACCCACACTTCCCCAAATTCCATGTTTTGCTTTTTCTTTGCGCTATCTCAAGATCTGAATCCTCCAGCCTTTTGAGTTCCTTGTTTTGACCAGGCCAAAAGAACTCCAGCAGCTCTCCTATAAACTGCTTACAGAACTTTCAGAAATGGAATTTGTCCAATCTTGAATGAAAAAGGTAGAGGAAAACCTTGAAAATGAGTATGGGATTCTTATGAGAAAACAAAGAGTGTGCTCTGACAGAAGATGTTGCAAGTTTGTCTAAAGATTGGCCAGACAGCGCTTTCTAGAGCAATGAACACACCAGAGAGAAAGTTTCTTTAGAACAAATACTGGAGAGAAACAGTCAGCAGGGCCAAACCTGGCCAGAAACTCATCTGCTGTCTGTCTTGTGTGAAAAGTGTCAACTTGTCTTCAACAGGGTATGATTTGGGTCTTTCTGTATGCTCCAAGATACAAGTGTCTTTAGATGACTCAACTAAATGAAGCCTTCCCCCCACTAAAAAAAAAAAGATGTAATGAGTATTTACATGGCTTACAAGAGATGGATTTTGTGTTTTAATTTACACACTAGATTTCCTAACAAGGACATAATAATATTTTATAAACCAAACCATACAAACTACTATCCACAGGCCAAGACCATTCCACTGTCAGTTTTTGCATGACCCATGAACTGAAAAATAGTTTTTCTATTTTAAGTGGTTAGGAAAAATCAAAACAATATACTTTGTGACATATACAAATTATGTGAAAGTCACATTTCACTGTCCATAAATAAAGGTTTATTGGAACATAGCCCTGTTCGTTCATTCATGCCTTGGCTATGATTGTTTTTGCACTATCATGCAGTAATTGAATAGCTATGACAGACACCAAGTATGAATAATCCTTCTCTATGGTGAACAAGTCTAGTTCACTTTGGCTCTTGCATTCTGTTAAAATAAGGTATCTCTGTATTTGTGACTCACCTCCCATCCACAGTGACTGGATAGAGTTTGGCTCCAATCTACTGGGTAAGAAGCTTGAGTGCAAAATCATTGTGTCTACCATCTTTGTAGTAAAGATCAGCCCTGCATTCCAGGCAGGGAGTGGAAAGGGAGTTCCTGGATGGTCATTCACAAGAGGAATAGTTGTTAAGTGAAATGCACCACCAATGCCTGCCTTCTTGAATGTCAAGAAAAGGAGCAACATCGGTTGAAACTGTTTGGAAATTCATCATGGCAGAATGGAAAACATACCTGCTCTGCAGTCAGGCACATTTAAGTGCCTCTTCTATCACTTACTGTCTGCATGATCATAAGTCAGTCTGTCTGAGCCTCAGTTTTCTCATCCGCCAAATGAAAGTAACACCTGACTCATGGAGTTGTCCTGCTGATGATATAATGAGATGAGATATGTGAACGAAGCACATCGTTTAGTAAATGCGTCATGGCAGTTTCACTCTCTTGGGTGGCATGGGAAGGTGGATGAGAGTCCAGGCTCCAGGACAGACAGAATGGGTTCAGCTCTGCCACTTACTGGTTGTATGACCTCAGGCAAGCCACCCTGCCTGTCTGTGCTGTAGTTTCTTTCTTGGTGAAATGAACATGATAATGGATCTACTCTCTAAGTTGACTGTAAGGATTTAGTGAAGTGATTAGGAAGTGGTAGGCCCAGAAAGAGTGTTCAATAAATATCAATTGTGATTATGAGCTTTCGCTGAGGTTGCGTGGATGATGCTCTGGTTAGCAGGAATACACTGGCCCTGAGTGGAGACTTTAAGCTCCCCCAACCCTGATACATCAAAACAAACTCACTTATCCAAAGGGACACTGCCCATCTTGACCACAAACCCTCAGGGTCTCCTTCAGGAGCTCAAACATTCACAAGACCTTCTTCTGGAACTAACGAATGTGCAGATGAGCAAGGCCCAATAGAACTTCCTATTCTGTCTCCTGCTTGGACCCTTGCATTTGAAGAACAAGGTCTAGGCAACTGAGCAGCTAGAGATTTACTGGTATTTAACTCACCTTCTGCCTGCCTGTGACCTTACCTAAGAGGAAATCAGAGAATATTTTGACCCTTACGCCATCAGGACTAGTTTGACTTTCCTGTACACTAAGTCATTCAGCTCTCTCTTTGTTCATGCTGTGCCACCTGCCAGAAATGTCATCCTCCTCCTTCTACTCCTGAGACAAAATGCTATTCATCTTTCAATCCCCAGCTTAAATAGTATCTTGCCCTAGAAACCTTCCCTCTTTCTTCTATAAGGCATCTCCTCCTCTCCTACAGAATTTTGTTCAGACTTTGATCCTACGGTAGTTTTCACATTGTGCTAAAGTTAAGGGAGTTTGTGTCTGTGTCCTTCAACTACTCAGTACTTCTTAAGGGCAGGGCCAATTTGTTCTTTTTTATCAATCTCAGCACCTAGCATAATGCTTGGCACATAATAAAGATGCATCAAACACTTGATGATTAAATGAATCTATGAATGAACAGAACATTTATTAGCAAGCAACTGGGAAGAATGTGAAGACAATTTTTTAAAATTCAGTATGACCAAACATCTCTTGGGTACCACACAGGGACCAATGTGGTTTTAACATGTTTCCTTGAAACCTCATGCCTTCCAGATGGGTGTGTTGGCTGTTTGGTTTTTGCTTCAGGTCCCCATTATCAGCTGCCCAAATCACCTGGCACTTCCAGCTTAGACCTGGAGCATTTCCCCATCATGCTCCTGTTAATGTAAATGATCTGTCATCTTGACCAGCAAGGTTAAAGCAAGGTACCTGCTAAAAGAAGGATATGAAGAGCCACAGAGTAGCATGGAGAGTTCAAGTACAATTGTTTTATATGAGAGCTCATGTTCACCTTGTGTCGGGCACTTGGGCTAACAGTTACCGATTAAAGGAGACAATACCATAAATTTTGCTAGCTTTTAAACTCCTGGTATGCCTCCCACTCCCCACCCACTTTGATCTTAAAAACTTACCTAGACCTCTGAGAAAGTGGACTCCTTTGCACTTTCTTCTTTTGCCACACAGCACACACTGTGTTGGGTGTTCTTTCTGATTCTGCCAACTGCTTCCCTAATAAGGTTCATTTGCAGACGGCCGCCTGGGTCCACCCCAAAGGTAATGGGGTTTTGTTTTTGTTTTTGTTTTGCATTTCCTATCTCGAGGATAGAAAAAAAAAAAAAAAAAAAAGCAACATAGCTGCAGTGTGCCTCTGGGCCAGAAGGGGGAGGCTGAAGGAAGTGGATTCCTGTAGGTCTGCAAAAAAAAGTACATTATGGGGGGAGGAGACGGTGAGGGGAGAGGGGGTGGTTAGAAATGCAAAGCGGAGAAGAAAGAGAGGTGGTGAAATCAAAATAATTATAATAAAATAATAATTGCAGCTATCATTTTAGTGTACTCAATGCTTTACATATGTAGCTGCATTTAATCCTCACAACAACTCCAGGAGGTAGGTATTAATATCCCCATTTTTCAGATGAGGAAATCAAAATGACAAAAAGGAAACCCTTCAAACTTCCAATTTGTACACTAATTTTCAGGCAGTTGGATTGCTGGGCTATAACCAAGTCAGTTCATAAGTAAATACTGGCGGCTTGAGGTTTTTTTTAATTTTATTTTTAATGTTCACTATTCCGGGCCCCAGGTCAGTAACCGAATATGTGGGAAGCCTTTAAAAATACCAATGAGAGCATTTGAAATAGCACAGCTGAAAACCACTACTTTTCACACTGGGCTCCATTCAGAGTTCAAGGTTGGACATTTCTCTCCCACACAAATTCAACAGAACAAGAAACCACAAGAATTGAGTGTTTTCCAAGTCTAAACCGGGGAATATGAACTTCAGAAAAAGGCATGAAGATAAATTTATTTGAAAGCACTTCTCTGAATACCTTTGCACCTCAGTTTCCTGGCTTCAAGGCCCTTGGTTAGCCCTAGATATTAGACATAGACCAAATCACTGATGACATTCAGTAAATATTCAACAATATGCAGATTGTGGTCAATTTCCTGGTGGGGTCTAACACTTGTTAGAATTTTCCAGATGGGCTGGGTGCGATGGCTCATGCCTGTAATCCCTGCACTTTCGAAGGCCAAGACGGGCGGATCATCTGAGGTCGGGAGTTCGAGACCAGCCTGACAAACATGGAGAAACCCCATCTCTACTAAAAATACAAAATTAGCTGGGTGGTGGTGCATGCCTGTAATCCCAGCTACTCAGAAAGGCTGAGGCAGGACAATTGCTTGAACCAAGGAGGCAAATGTTGTGGCGAGCCGAGAACGCTCCATTGCACTCCAGCCTGGGCAAAAAGAGCTAAATTCCGTCTCAAAAAAAGAAAAGAATTTTCCAGATGAATCACTTCTGTTTTATCCAGATTCCATACCATCACCAACTCCAT
The DNA here is from genome assembly GCF_008728515.1 of Papio anubis. Classification (NCBI taxonomy): domain Eukaryota; kingdom Metazoa; phylum Chordata; class Mammalia; order Primates; family Cercopithecidae; genus Papio; species Papio anubis. Next base: position 35,749,254 of record NC_044983.1, read on the forward strand.
ATCTGCCCTCCCAATGAACTTCATGGATATTAGCTGATAGGTTAAACTTTCTTAGAATGTCCTAAACTGTAGTCATTTTTCAGTCTGATATATCTCTACTACCCGAATGCATGTACCCCTCCACCCAAGGTGTGTCCAACAAAGATTTTCATATGGTAAGGATATATTCAGTGTTGCTGAAGGAAAAACATAAATGAACTTCAGCAAACTATCTATCTCTGTATTTAGATTTGCTTTCAGCATGAGGATTTGGGGGGTTTTTTGGAGAGGGGGGATAGGAGTTTTTATCCTTTTTTCCCATTATATTTCAAATGAATTTGTCAAGAGACTTAGAGTTTTATTTTTCCAACATGAATCACTGATGATCTAACAAATTAATTACCCATCCATCCTGTCTTAGTGGGTGAGGTCATGGGAGAACGGATGGGTTCAGCCGACCTCCCCTGGACTGTAGTGTCATGGCCCCCATTTAAGAACTTGAGTTCAATGCCAAAATTGCCAGTTTAGGTTAGATTCAGACCTAAATGTATCTTATTATACACAGAAGCACACAAATGCAATATGTCATCTTTAATGGTTCAGAACAAAGCCTAAAAAAAATAGTGTCCTAGCACAGATGAATTTTATAACCTTTGATATATGGCTTTCATTATTAACAATAATTTCTGTAACTGCATCCAAATTCGGGAAGACACCCAATGAATATTAATTTTAGTTTTGATTTATTTTCTCCTCCCGGTTGTTCCCTCTAGGGCAGACCTGCCTTCCCAGCGTCCCTTTGGCCCTGAGATCTTACATCCTCCAGAGCAAAATTCTCATGGTCCTGGGGACAGCCTAGTTCCAGGAATATTGCACTTGAGGTTTTGCTATTCTGCTGGAAAATAAGGATTTTTTTCCCCATTGCATTTTCTTACCTCTTCATATTTTACAAAGATTTCCCCCACACACCCTTTGTCATTATATTTAAACCTAATTGCAAGACAACTCTCCTCACCTAAGTCATCAACAAAGCCCAATTATTTCTAATGCATGCAGAAGAGGGGAAAAGTGCCAAACAATAAAAAGACATGCAGTAACCTAAGCCTTTTTCACAGTCAGGCTTCAAGTTCACATGTGAATTTATGCCAGTTTTGACATTAGCCGAAAAAATTAACAGTTCTCAAAAATGAAACTCTCACAAAAGGGGTTTTGTGTTTCAAGCAGAATAAATTATAGTGTGATGTTATTAAAACACTTAGTTGTTAAGTTGCCAAGAAAATCCAGTATATTCACACAGACTCGAGGACCTGTCTCCATGCAAAGTAATTAAATTAGATTTATGGGCTGCATTACATCAGTGTTTGATAGTTCATTTTTCCTTTCTTCATATTTTGCCCTGCTTTGTTAGAGCATGTGACAGATGGTAAAAATAGTGTGAAGTTTCTTGGCCCTGTGCTAAATCCCCTTTCGGTAGTATATCTCTCTTCTGTCAGTTCTCCCCAGCGATGATAAATTAACCTCTCTCTTTGTATCCCAAGTGTGGCAGTAAAGCTCTCTTTGACACAGCACTATCACTTTATCTTAATCTGTGCTGTTTCGAGGGGAGAGGGAGATGATGCAATCACTACCCTGAGTTTAAAGAGAAGATTTATTGTGTCAGAAAAAGAGAGGATGATTAATATAATATGCATCATTATATTTTTCATTTTGTCTCATTTGTCGTCGTCTTCTCGTGGAAGGCAAGGAGTTCGCCAGGGTGGACCACCCTCCGGACCGCCTTTCACCTGGAGCCCTGCTAAGGGGGCTGAGCCCAGGGACTGGTAGGTTGCGGGAGGCCGGTTCCTTCTCTCTACCCCATCCCGCCCACCCCATCCCCGGGGCCCATTGAAAGGGTGGGGTTTTTCTTTCTAGTGACTGGAGCCAGCTTCCCATCCTTCCCAAAGGGATGCAGCTGCACCTGGGGTCAGCTTGGCATGGGACTCCCCTTTGGACGGAAGATATTCAAAAGGTCTCAGGGCATGATTTGAGGTGGGTCAGTCAAAATATGCCCTAAATCTAAACAGAACTTGGGGTCATCCAGCCCCCAAGTGACACTGTTGGCAGGACCAGAAGTAGTGTCATATGTAATGTTTCTCCAGGAAGGGACATATTACTATGATTATTTCCCTTATTTATAATAAAGCTATATTCTCCTTAAGCTGCTCCTTGCCTATGAATTGCTTATATCTGGGAACTGACTTTATTCATTCTGCTCAATAAGCACTCATTAGTATCAACAGGTAGCAGGTATTGGATAGAGACAAAGTGTCTCGAGGACCTATCCCTGCCCTCAGGAAGCTCACATTCCAACCAGCAGGCAGCCACTGGCCAACTGTGATGATCATCTCTCCCTCCTGGGTCCTTCCAGCATGGAGGGTCCCAGACCCAGGTTGGGCCCAGGGTTGGGCCCAAGGTGGGATCCTGGATCCCACTAAAGGAGGAAGGTCCCCAAATCAAGGGTGCATTACAGATAAGATGGGCACAATTAGAAACCTAATTGCAAAGTGTCACCGAGAGTGGAAAGGGGTTGTGGTATATCTCTTCCAAGAAGTGAGTAGTCACAAGTCAGTTTCTCTGCTTTCAAAATTGGGATTTTTCAAGAGTTATCAAAAGCGGGGTACCCTATAGAATCCCATCCAACTGGAGTCTTTTCACCCAGTTTTCCTCACAGACTCTGAAAGAAGCCAATGGCAGGCAGCCTGTCGTAGCCATTCTCACTCATCTGTTGAATTCACTCTTTTTCTCCTTTCCTAGGACTGACCCCAACTCCCTCGCCACTCCAACCCTCCCACCCAGGAGGGGCAGCAGCAGTCATGTCCGCGCTTACGCAGTGCAACCCACAGGTTCTCTCTCTCCCAGGAATTTGGAATTGAGGTGGAATAACAGCCAGTAGACTGGAGAATGAACAAGAGCACTCGAGATGCTGCGGACAACTGAAGAAGTTAGCTCTGCAGCAGAATGAAGACAAGAGATACAGAGATACTGTGAGAATTTCCTGGATCCAGATGCGATGTTCCGTGCACGGCTCTACTGGAGGCCCATGATATTCCTTTGTATCCTTCAAATAAATTCCTCTTTTTTCTTAAAATAGATCAGGTTTCTTTTTGTTCCCTGCAAACAAAAGAGTCTTAAACCACCTCTATTTTCTACAACTCCCTAACACGGTGCTTCTGTTCAAGTCAGTCTAATTTCTTTTGCTGTCCTGCAACCATGAGCCTCCCTCATTTCTACGTTGTTACATTTACTCCAGTTGATTATTTCACCTAAGATGCCCTCTCGATTCCCATAACCTATCCTCCTCCTAATGCAAGTGCCTCCTTCATCACGAAAACTGCTCCAGCCCTTGCTGATAATCTCTCCTTTGGGTTTCTCCTTATACTCTCTGCCAAAAAATTTAGCAATTAATTGTACTTTGTTATGTGCGCTATACTGTAATGCTAATCTTGTCTCCGCAAAGAGATTGTGAGCTCCCTGTGGGCAACAACTTGACTTCTAAGACTTTCTTGTATCTCTCAGTGCCAGCACTTGGTTTAACAGAAGCACCTTTCCTCAGACGAACCCATGACCATCCAGCAAAGCTGAATAGAGGGAATTAAAGAAGAGAAGAACCTAAGTTTAGACAGAGCCAGAAGTGTTTCTTGGTTGCTGCTTCTCCCCAGAGTGGTAGAGGTTCTTCACCATCTTTTACAGGGAATGGGACCCCATTTTCAGCAGGCTGAGAGAGGAAAAACACTGCCTTAGGATATGGAAAAGGTGATGCCATTTGCAGGAGAGCCAAATTTATTGCTGCCAGAAAAAGTAGGGTCAACTAGCAGAGGTATGGGATGATGTATATCAACCCAAACTTTGGATGAACTAAGCATCATTTCAACTTAATTTTGGAAATCTAAATATATGGAATGCATTAGCTGATTTTATTTTTGGCAGCAGACTTAACCATTCTAATCATGTTTTGCTCTAGCGAATTTTAAAATTAGTTTGCATTTCCTAAGCACACATCAGCTGGGTGAGGGCTGAGGGAGGGAAAAGAGGGAGAGGGGGATGCTAGGAGAAAGCTTGGTTAAGATTAAACCTTTCCTGGCAAACGCTTCATTAAGTGGATAATCCACATGCAGATACATGAAAGCTAACTAGCATTGAGTCCTGGGGCCTAGGAGAATGTGGGAGCACAAACAGGCACCTACCCACCAGGCCAAGACCATTATAAATATGGTGCATGAGGAAAAGAAAGAAAGAAGAAAGGAAGGAAGGAAGGAAGGAAGGAAGGAAGGAAGGAAGGAAGGAAGGAAGGAAGGAAGGAAGGAAGGAAGGAGAGAGAGAGAAAGAAAGAAAGAAAGAAAGAAAGAAAGAAAGAAAGAAAGAAAGAAAGAAAGAAAGAAAGAAAGAAAGAAAGAAAGAAGAAAGAAAGAGGAAAAAGCTATTTATTTACTGTTTGCATATTTTCTGGGAGAAGAACATAGCTGCAAAAACAAAATCTCTGAGCGATAGTAAATTTTCTCCACTATTTGTAGAGTTGGTCAATACGTTATTAACCAACATGGTGGCAATATTAAATGACAGTGAAATCCTGGTATCTTCTCAGGGTTCAGTGTGCTTTGCAAACATCCTTTCTTTCTTTACCCTCAGCTGGATGTGGGAGGTGACTATGGTCTCCACTTCTTAGGAAAGGTATCCAAAGGCTTTTCCAAAATTCGTCCTCACCCTCAAAGATATAATCGTCATAGTGATTACAATTTGTGGGACCCCCCTACTATGTGCTAGAAAATTACACATTATATTTGACATCTTCACCACAACCCTGTAAGTTTGGTTGAATAGATATTCCCACTTTACAGATGAGAAACAGAGTCACAACATGGTTAAATACATTGGAGGCACTCACACAACCAGAAAGTGGCTTAGCTGAGATTGCCATCCAAGGTTCTGTTCCCAGGATCTGCGTTTATTTGACAATGCCACCTCTCAAGAAATACAAGACCATGCTTTGGACTGGAGAGTGAATCAGTAAAGGCTCACTGTCCAATCCCCTTCTAGGTGAGGTGGGTGTTGAAGAATGCTGGGGATGTCACACTACCCAGGGCTCCTGGGACTTTTGTGCTAGTCTTAGCCAAACTGTCCTGGGTTGTCTAAAAATACTGCCCTCGATGGGCCACTGTCCCTTATGGTAGCACAGCTCTCTGGGATCCAACAAAGGGCTGATGGAGTCCAGGCATGCACAGAGCTGTTCTGGCCTTGAGCCTGAAAGCAACCACTGCCCTTGCTCAGTAGCCAATTTGGAGAGAAAAAATGTGCAAGCTAAGACACTCTGGCCCTTGTCTCCATTAGATTCTGCCTTAACAGATAGGCTTTGGGAATCTGTGAGCCAGTGGTGGGCAGAAGTTGTTGGAGGACTGAGAAAAGATAGCCAAAGGGGCTCATAAAGATCCTATAAAGAAATTATACATGATTAAACCAACATTAAATTAAGGACTATTTAAAAGAAAAAGGCAGTAGCTGTATCAGTCAGGTTCTCCAGAGAAACAGAACCAACAGGAGGTAAGGGGTTGTGTGTGTGTGTGTTTGTGTGTGTGTCTATGTGTGTTAAATATATACAATACACATATGAAATAAAGATGTTTATTTTAAGGAACGGGCTCACACAAGTCCAAAATCCAAAGACAGCCCAGCAGGCTGCAGCAGGAGCTGATGCTGTAGTCTTTGGGAAAAAAAATTTAGATTCAGGGAGTACATATGCAGGTTTGTTACAAGAGTATACTGCCTGATGCTGAGATTTGGGCTTCTGTTGATCCCATCACTCAGATAGTGAACAGAGTAACCAATAGGAAGTTTTTCAACCCTTGTCGCCCTCCCTTCTTCCCCCTTTTGGAGTCCCATCTTTATGTCCACGTGTACTCAATGTTTAGCTCTCACTTGTAGGTGAGAATATGTGATATTTTGTTTTCTGTTTTGGCATAAATTCACTTAGGATAACGGCCTTCATCTGCATCCATGTTGATGCAAAGGACATGGTTTCATTCTTTTTCATGGCTGTGTAGTATTTCATGGTGTATATGTACCACATTTTCTTTATCCAATCCAGCATTGGTGGGCACCTGGGTTGATTCCATGTCTTTGCTATTGTGACTAGTGCTGATGCTACAGTCTTGAGGGAGAATTTCTTATTCAGGAAACCTCAGTGTCTTCCCTTAAGGCCTTCCAGCTGATTGAATGAGGCCCACCTGCATTACCCAGAGGCCTCTCCTTTACATAAGGTCAACTGATGGAAGATGTCAACCACATCTACAAAATACCTGCACAGCGACATCTAGATTAATGTTTAACTAAATCACTGGGACTATAGCCTGGCCAAGTTGAAATAAAACTAAATATCATATTAGGATTACCCTAACACAATTATTTTCACTCTTTTGTGTTCTCTACTAATAATTAGGTGTTTTACATAGTTATAAAAACTATATTACAAGAATTTACTACTTTTATTATACATATAATACATGTTCATTATAGAAAATTTGTATACATAAAAATTTGCCATTCTAATTTCTTAGGTAAGTTGTAAACCCTTTTTCATGTTTATAAGGCTGTCTCCTCCATGGGATTATAGGAACCATAAGAACAGAGGCCAAGGTCCCATTTGTGTTTTTATGCCTGTCATTAATTATGGTGCCTAGCACATGATAGGTGCTGAATACATATTGTTTAAAAGAATTGGTTTTCTTTTTTAGATATATTTTCCACCTTTTATTTCCATCAGTTTCATCCATTTAAAAAGAACGACAAGAAGATTCCTATCAGTCTAAACTGGACCACCCATGGTTTATGAAAAAGTTGGAGCATTTCAGCCAGCCCCACGTGACCCACCCTGCCTTCAGTTAGAGGAGCTTCTAGCACCTTCTGGAAGGGAGGAAAAGTCTTGGATCCACCTGGCACTCAATCCACTTGACATTTGGCTGCTGCTGCAGTCCTGGGGCTGGAGGGAACTCCCACTGAATGCACATCTACAGAGGAGTATGTGGTGCAGTGAGGACGGTTACTGCTGGAGCTGACCCACAGTGAACTACATACTTTTAGAAAGAGCCTCTGTCACATAGATAGAACCAAAAGAAAACCCACAGAAAACCTCGAGAAAATATATTTAAATCTCTGATAGGTCTCTTAGCTAGCAGTGAATTCAGTATGACAGCATAGAGTCTAAAATTATTAATTAAAAATAAGTTGCTTTGGTTAGCATTTAAACCTTTCCCAAGAATGGGTTTTCTTATGTAACACCAACACTTATTATTTGTGATAAATACATAAGAGTCTAAGTAATATACTAAAATTATCCTAGTTCATCACCTATTATTAAACACTCAGGTTCTTTTCAGGTGTAGTTTTGGGTTTTTTTTTTTTCTATGAAAAGTTTTACTGCTAGAGACTTTTTTCATGTAGAATTTTCTCTTATTTGAATAATTTAAAAAAAACTTATTTACACATGTTTTCTCTTGCAGCATGTTGGCCTTAAATGATCACACTGATTAGTCAAACTACTAATTAATTTAGAAGAGAGTATAAGTCTAAATGATTGTTTGGCTGGTCCATTAAGACTTGAATGATAGCTTCATAATAATAGCTAGTAATATATAGCTCTCTACAAAACTGCCCCGAGTCAAAACTGAGCTTCGTTAAGCATGGTCCCACAACTTCCCTCCATAATAATGGGGCTGGAAGTCTGAAAACTACATTTCCCAGGTCTCTTTGGCAGTTGGCTTCCAGTTAAGTTTTGTCTAACTGGCAGAAAAATCAAGACAAGAGAGGAAGGGAGATGTCTTTGCTCCTCCCTCTCTCTCTCTCCCCCTCTCTCTGTCTTTCCCTCTCTCTCTCTGTCTTTCTCTCTCTGTCTCTCTCTCTCTCTTCTCCTGTTTCTTTCCTTTCTTCTTCCAATAGTGTTTCTTCCATCACCTCAGCTTTTTACTTTTGAGACAGGGTCTTGGCCTGTCACTCAGGCTGGAGTGCAGTAGTGCGATCATGACCCACTACAGCCTCAACCTCCCCAGGCTCTAGTGATCCTCCCATCTCAGCCTCCCAAGTAGCTTGGGACTACAGGTACACATCACCACCATCACAACTTTTGAGACTATAATCTGCTTTCTTTGCTTTTAGGTTTTGGAAACCCCATCACCATTCTTTTGTTCCTCCAGCCCTAAATAATCTCTGATTTACCTTAATTTCCCCTTTTTTGCTCCTTGACTGTCTAAGGTCTTTGTAGCCTATTTCCTGTATTAAATATCCTCTGTTTGAAATACATAGGTTGGTTTCTTTTTCTGACTAGACTGTGATTGATACAATAAAAATAAAATTTTTTAATGAGGAATTGCTCATCTCACTTGGGTTTTGCCCACTTTGGTCTCCAAAATCTAGACTTCAGAAGTTAATCAGGGTACACTCGTCCAAAATATCCCTACATCACTGTATTGACTGTGTTTTTGTATTTTTTATATTTTATGATGTTTTGAAATCTTAAAAAGCTTTCTGACAAAGGAGAGACTGCTCCTTCCTGGCCAGTCCCTTCTTAGCCTCAGTAAAAGACTCAGCAAGGAGTATGTTTCTTATGTACAAACAAACCAATCCCACATCTGTAGCATCAACCACCTCCTTCCCTAACTCTCACATATCAAGCCAATATTTCCTCTCCCCTAAGTCATCCCAGAGCCAGGTACCAGCCAACTAGAGACCACTCCTGTAGCTCAAAGCCCACCAGAATTATTCAAACTAGCCAACTCTAACCTGACCACTCTGCCCTGCCTTGCATTTCCTGCAGAAACCTCAGCGCTGGCTCAGGCTCTCCCCACACTCTTGTCTTCTGCCACCTGGCCCAAACCTGGTGCTTCTCCTGTGGCCCAGTGAGGCATGTGGTGACCTCCTCTCTGGGATCTGCAAGTGTAATCAACTTTTTCTTTTCAAGCTTTATTCTCATTCACTCTTGTGGTCATGCCAACTTTACCATACCATAGCCAACATGAACATTCTTAGAATCATAATAGTGTTTCCTAAGTTCTATTCCTCATATTATTTGTGTCCAGAAGGATTTTAATAGGCGCTCATTTAAAAAAAGATTTCATAATTAGGCCAGGCGCAGTGGCTCATGCCTGTAATCCCAACACCCTGGGAGGCCCAGGAGGGTGGATCACTTGAGGTCAGGAGTTCAAGACCAGCCTGGCCAACATGGTGAAACCCCGTCTCTACTAAAAATATAAAAATTAGCTGGGCATGGTGGCAGGCGCCTTTAATCACAGCTACTTTGGAGGCTGAGGCAGGAGAATCGCTTGAACCCAGGAGGCAGAGGTTGCAGTGAGCCAAGATTGCGCCACTGCACATAAGCATAGGCGACAGTAGTTAAATGAATTTGGGGCATGCTGGGTTAAAGTTCAACAAGCTTCTTCACTGAAGGACTTCTCAGAGCCTTTAATATACAAATGTGCATTGTGAATCTCCAAGACTGTTTCCCAATTTTTTTAACCAACTAGTCTTTTATCACACAATGTACAGTTGTATATCTAGAGATGATAGTCTTTCAAGGAATGCTATTTGGGAGGTGCTAGTCTACAGTAATACTTCAAAAATTATTTTAGTGTCTTTATGAAGAAGATATTAAGAGGTTAAGAATGGCTAAAGTCATATTTTGTATAAAAATCAAACAGAGTACCAAAATATTATATGCATCTGACTATACAGGTTACAGAATTATATGTCTTCAGCTGCTCTTCTTTAGGGATGTGGCAATAACCTTTATTCCACCAGCTAAGAGAATGGTCACGGTCCAGGAAAAATGCTCTTCTGCTCTTATCCCTTGCTGTCAGGCTAGAATGTCAAGCCTCTTATTACAAGAACACTGTTACTAAATCTCAGCCTTTACTTATTCCCTGTGAATACGGCAGTCTTTAAGTAGAAAATAGTTATCATTCTATTTCGTTTTCTTTCTTTTCTCAGGAGATTAAAAAGGGATTAGCTGTAAGAATATAAGCGGAACCTTAAAAGGAAGTTCATGGAAACCCAAGAAGTAGAACACTAGCTCAGCAAGGCCTCACAGGAACTGGAATAGAGAACTCAAAGACACTGTGAACTAAGTGTGTGCCCTCTCCTCCTCCCTCTCTCTGTCTCTGTCTCTATCTTCCTCTGTCCCTCTCTGCCTCTTCCTCATGCCATATCTACTTCTTTCTGAGTTTGCCGCCTTGTTTTCCCCTCCCCACTGCCTGGGCTCTGTTTAACCTCAGCATGAACATGGATCACAGGGGCTCTCCTGGTCTCAACTGGCACAATTGCTACCTGCGGTCCCCAGGGGCCCCATCTCTTGGTTTTATCGTCACATGATTTCTATGGGCAGTTTCACTTCCTCCTGTGCTCAGCAAAATGCTGACTATGAGCTATGTGATAATAAAACTCTCCTTCTCGAACCTGAAGTTTGCATTTTCTCTTTGAGGAAAAGTATTCTGAATACTGGATAATGGGAGGAGGGTTTTAAATCTCTTTTTGCAAGAAGAGAATTTTCCTACCTTCCAAACAAAAGTTGGCTTAAAGTTCAAACTTATAAAGGCTTCTTGTTGACATGATCTGTCCCTGCTTCACCCCTTCCCCAACCTCAGACTCTCTAAGACTCCCCCTCACTCTTTCTGGCCCACCTACCACAGCCTTGCTGCATTCTCTTAGATTTGCACATTTACATATTCTGCCCCTTCTACCTGGAACTCACTCTCCCTTTTCACCTGGTTAATTCTGACTTATCCTTGAGATCTCAACTCGGTTGTCACTCCCCTAGGGAAGCTCTGCCTGACCCCCCTAATCGTCTAATCATCACACCCAGTCTGAAATTGGTTGGTGTAGTTATTGTACAAATTCCTTTCTTACTTACTAGTAAGTATGTGAGTCCAGAGGCCATGTCTGGTTTTGCCCATTATTGTATCCCCTGCATTAGCAGAGAGCACCTGGCGGGCTGTTAATAAATATCTGATTGAATCAATTCTGTTCCTTAGTAATCATATGGTTCATCTTTAAGCTCTCTAACTAGTCTCATATAAAACAATTTTGGGCTGAGTGCAGTGGCTCATGCCTGTAATCCCAGCACTTTGGGAGGCCGAGGCAGAAAGATCTCTTGAAACCAGAAGTTTAAGACCAGCCTGGGCAGCATAGCAAGATCCTATTTCTACACACACACACACACACACACACACACACACACACACAAAATTTTAATTAGCTGAGCATCATAGCATATGCCTGTAGTCCTAGCTCTTTGGGAAGCTGAAGTGGGCGGATTGTTGAGGAGTTCAAGGCTGCAGTGAACTATGATCATGCCATTCACTGAACTCCAGGCTAAGCAACAGAGTGAAACCCTATCAAAAAAAAAGGTCCTTGTTTTATAATTTCCTATTCTTGTTTCACACATATAATGCCCTCTTTTATTTCTTTAAGGATATTAAATATAATTGCTTTTCTTTTGAAGGCATGTGCTGATGGCTCTATTATCTATGTTTCCTTGTTTATAAGAACTGTTTGTTTTGTTTATTTCATTTTAATGGCTTTCCTCAGATGTTCGGCAATTTTTCATTGAGTGTTCATCTTCTCTGGCAAAAGATTTTCACATATGGCCAGAGACGCAGCTTTCCACTGTAGTCTCAGGACAGAGTCACTGTTTACTCACTTCAGGCTTAAAATTTTGCTAACATTTTTCTCGAACATGCTTTACCCCAATTTGTCTTGACAAAAGCTCTAGATGGTAGACAGAACATGTAATATCATTATCTTTATTTTACAACTAAATAAAATTCTGAGAAGCTGTGTCTTCCCCCAAACGATGCAGTTGATATAATATCAGAGCCAAACTCAAACTCAACCACCTGATTTCATATCCCAGCATTATCACACCACACCACAGCTGCCCCTCATGTGGGCCTGCTCAGAGGTTAGCATTATAGTCAGTGCTTCCAGTTCCAAGTGACAAAAACTCAGCCCACGCTGTTCACTTGTGTTTAAGAACTTGTTTGTTTCATTTATTTCATTTTGATGGCTCTCCTCAGATGTTTGGTGATTTTTCATTGAGTGTTCATCTTCTAACAGAAGCAAGAAAGAAAGATAAACAACTTAAGGAGGGTAGAACTCAGCCTTGACAATGGCTGGACCCAGGGACCTTCACGCTCTCAGGATTCTCCTTCTCCATCTCCTGGCTCTGCTTCTCTGTGTACTGGCTCCCTTCTCTACTTCTGCAGGATGTATTCTTTACCTGGTGGAGGACAGGACTTCCAGGATCCCTGGATCCACATCCCAACAGCTCTGCCTACCCACCCACCTTCATCCTGCTCCCCAGAAGAAGAAAGGTAATTTTTCTCTCCTACCTTCAGTTTCTAAAATCCTCAAGAAGGACTCAGGTTGGGCCAGCTTACCTGCCTGACCCTCCCCGCTGGACCAGCCACTACAGTCATGGAGATAATTATCATTGGCCTGATCCAGGTTATGGGATGCCCTCTAGGGCTAGAGAGCAGGACCTAAATGTCAGCCCACCAACAAAATTACAAATGACTTCTCAAAAGGAGAGTACTACTGTTCTACTCTCGTTACAGAAAGCCATCTAGTAGGGGTTGTGGTGAATGGCTGCCCTGTAAGGTTTGCACACACAAGAACATTAGTTAGCAAAGGATATGGAGTCATAGTTGTATGTTATGAATACTGGCCATGCTTCAACATAATGTGGTGAACAGCATCTGGACTTAGGAGTCAGATAGATTCCAGGTTCAAATCCCGAAGCTGTTGTTTAAGAGCTGTGTGACCTTACACAATATACTTAACAAGAATACTAGGATATTTGTTATTCCCTTGGGCAATATGTTTGAGTTGGCAGATAATAAGCACTCAGCGGTTGCAACTATATCTCCTCTAACAGCTGTACTAAGTGTGTTTCCTTCTCAACTGTCCAGAAAGCAGGGATTCTCAGCCAGGATTTTGTAGAAGCTCCAGGAAAATCTTCAGTTACTTAAAAATTTGTCACAAGAGTCTCAAAATAATTTTTAATAAAAATAAGTTTTGTTTCTTTCACTTAGAAAGTAATTCTATTCATAAATTTCTTTAGGAAAAGGAAGGCATGATACCAAATAAACAGAATCAAGCAACCAAAAAGGGATTTTATGGGCTGAACTGGATTGCTCCAAAATTTATATGTTGAAGCCCTAGTCCACAGTACCTCAGAATGTGACTGTATTTGGAGTTAGGGCCTTACAACATGCAATTAAGGTTAGATGAGGTCGTATGGGTGCACTTCAATCCAATAGAACTAGTGTCATTATAAGATAAGAAAGAGTCCCCAGGGGCATGCATGCAGAGGAACAGTTATGTGAAGAGACAGCAAGAGGACGCCCATCTGAAAACCAAGGAGAGAGGCTTCAGAGGAAACTCAACTCTGCCACCACCTTGATCTTGGACTTCCAGCCTCCAGAATTATAGGAAAATAAATTTCTGTTGTTTAAGCCACCCAATGTGTGATATTTTGTTATGACAGTCCAAGTTGACTAACACATGGGTGTCGTAACTCTACAAAAAAAAAAAAAAAAAAAGGTAGGAGTCACTACCTTTGCTCAAGAAGGCCATTTCTATGCAAACCTTGTCACCCTGAAGCCAGATTCTGCTCTTCATTAATCCCCAAGCCCATTTCAAATTCTTCAGTTGCAGAGAAAATTACAATAGCAGTCTACCTAAGCTACATGTGGCTGCCTCCATCCACAGCCAGGTTGCTTCAGAGCAGCTCCTTTTCAACTCTTCTTGTCCTCGCCTTGTCTTTTCAACACCCATAGAAGTTTTTCCCTACAGTGTCATGGCCAAGGAATTGCCCTTCAGGTACCAACCCCAAGTCTCTTTACCAAGCTCTACCAAGCTGCTGCTATGCCATCAGGAGCCCCAGTGTCTTGAGAAATATAACTCAGAGTTGCTGCTCTTCTGTTTGCTCATTCCATTCTCCTAGAGCTGAGTAATTTGAAAATAATGTAATTGCTTGGTGTCTCTGTGTGTGTTTTACGTCCAATCAACCTGAGTGACGTGAACTGATTTGACAGCTTCTGCCAAGTACGTACAGATGAGTGGTGCACCCACTCACCGTGCACCCCAGCATGAGGAGCTGCCAGGCCCCCAGCGGGGGCAAAGCAGATTTCTTCCCCTGTCACATCCTACTTTCTTTAGGATGGAACTCTGAAGTGTGAGCCTCTGTTTTCAAATCTGTAAAATGGGGATAATAGTATTTCTTTTAGGTTGGGTGCAGTAGCACATGCCTATAATCCCAACACTTTGGGAGTCCAAGGCAGGAGGATCACTTGAACCCGGGAGTTCAAGACCAGTCTGGGCAACATAGTGAGACCCATCTTTACAAATAAATAAATGAATAAATAATATTTATTTTATACAATTGTTATGAGGACTAAATAAATATGTGAGGGACCTAGCAAACCTAATGTTTAACACAAACCAATTCACTTCCCATCAGTTTCTTCATCTGACAAAAAAAAAAAAAGAAGAAAACAAAAAGAAAAAACATAAACTCACCACCATTGCAAAATGATCCAATGATGTCATATGCGGGAGACATGCATATGCATAATATCATCTGCATGGAAAGTCTAATGGTGATCACTTCTATTTACGTAATCAATAGATAGCACTTACCACATAGCGCTTACCATGTGCCAGGCGCTGTTCAAAGCACTTATAAACATGAATTAATTTAATTCCTACAACAACCCTGAGGTAGCTCCTAATCTTAGACTGTTTTTACAGATGAGGACTCCTGTACGGAAAGGTCAAGTGATTTTCCCAAGGTCACATGACTAGTAAAGGCAGAGCTGGGATCCAAGCGCAGTCCCAGAAACTTTCCACGTGCAGGCATGTGACTGCCTAGCCCCATTGTCTGAGTCCCGCTGGGAGGTCTGGAGGTGAAGTCCGCTTCTTTGAGGAGGGTATTCTGCTTCCTCTCCTGGTCTTCTCCAGGCACTGCCAAGGAATCTGCAAGGAGAAACCATGATCCTGTCACTGTCCTCAGCTGGGCTGCCATGAAATCACAGCAAGATGGGCTACGAGGGCCGCAGCAGAGGAGAACAGGAGAGGGAAAAGTTGGGTGTGCCACCTGCCAACCCTGCCATCAGTCAGAGCCCCTTTCCCTTGTCCCTTCTCAGCCCAAGCTCAGCTTTCAGGCACCCACTGAGGCCTCTCAGCTCCAAACCGTAACTAAACAGCACCATGTTTGTCACAGGCAGGGAAATCATTGCTGCTTGTTGTTGCTCAAGGCTGTTTTCCCCAGGCCTCTACCAGTCAGCATGCAAGAAAAGGGGCAGAGTGGGAATAGCTGCTATTATTCCACGTGCTACTTCCCTCCCTCTGTGCACAGGTGTGAGCACCCACCTGCACAGAGGGCTTCACAGCTGCAGGAAGAGAAACAAACCCAAGAGGAGCACCAGGGCAGCGCAACTGAAAAGGGACTGGGGATGGAGTCCAATTTCTTTTACTCATTTGTTCATTCATTCACTCTGCAAAGATCTACTGAGTCTACGCAGTGCCAGGCCCTCCTCTCAACCTACAGGGGTGGCAGTCAACAAGATATAGTCCTTGCCTTCCTAGAGTTTATTATTCTTAAACAAACAAGGGAATCTCAGAGAGCAATGAGCACTATAGAGAAAATAAAGCAGGCCAGGTGTGGGTGGTGTCCCATGCCTGTAATCCCAGCTACTCAGGAGGCTGAGGCAGGAGGATCAATTGAGCCCAGGAGTTCAAGGCCAGTCTGAGCAATACAGCAAGATCTCATCTCTAAAAGTAAAGGTTTTTGTTTGTTTGCTTGTTTTGTTTTAAAAAAAAAAAAAAAAAAAGGAAAGGAAAGAAAGCAGAGCATTGGCCAGATGCAGTGGCTCACGCCTGTAATCCCAGCACTTTGGGAGGCTGAGGCTGGTGGATCTCTTGAGGTCAGGAGTTCAAAAACCAGCCTGGCCAACTTGGCAAAACCCTGTCTTTACTAAAATTACAAAAATAATTAGCCCGGCATGGTGATGGGCACCTGTAATCCCAGCTACCCGTGAGGCTGAGACAGGAGAATTGTTTGAACCCGGGAGGCAGAGGTTGCAGGGAGCCAAGATCATGCCACTGCATTCCAGGCTGGGCAACAGAGCGAGACTCCTTCAAAAAAAAAAAAAACAAAAATAAAAAACAGAAAGCAGAGCATTGAGACAGAGAGTGACTGAAGAGTTGCTAGGTGCAGCCACCTGAAGACCTAGAAAGAAGAGTGTGTCAGGCAGAGGTAACTCCAAGTGCAAAGACCCTGGGCTGGAAGCGCTAAGTATGTTCGAGAGATACTGTGGTTAGTGTAATTGTAGTTTAATAAACAACGGGGAAAGTCCTAGGAGATGCAGTCAAATGTCCATCTATAGAAGGCATCAAAGGCCTTTTGGTCAATAGATGTTTGCCAGTTGGTAAATTATTTACACCAAAAAATAATAGAAAACTGTTGTCCCCAGTCTTGGAGCCAGTGTGGTACAGTAGGGAGAATTCCACATTGGGAGTCAGAAGGCCTCTAGTTATCTCGTCAGATCAATTAACATCATGAACCTTCATCTTCTCATCAGAAAGTGGAAAAAGGACCCTGCTTTGGAGGTGCTGGTGAGAATCAACTGTAGCAGTGGCCGGGTGCAGTGGCTCACACCTGTAATTCTACCACTTTGGGAGGCTGAGGCAGGTGGATTACCTGAGGTCAGGAGTTCAAGACCAGCCTGGCCAACATGGTGAAACCCCATCTCTACTACAAATGCAAAAATTAGCTGGGCATGGTGGTACACACCTGTAATTCCAGCTACTCAGAAGGCTGAGGCAGGAGAATCACTAGAACCTGGGAGGCGGAAGTTGCAGTGAGCTGAGATCCAACACTGCACTCCAGCCTGGGTGACAGAGCGAGGCTCCATCTCAAAAAAAGAAAAAAAAAATCAGCAGTGTACACAAAAAAATGGCAGTGTATTATTTGGCATATGAGGTGGTCAAAAACTGGAGAGTGTTGGTATTTCTAGCCTGAGCATTATGGGACCTTAGGCAAGTTCCTTAAGAGAAAAAGGACAGATATCATTTATTGAGTATCTACAAGGGGGAGGCCCCTGCACTGGGAAGTGTTCATGGGTGACACCTCCTTCCCGATTTGTGCTGTGAGGGGGCAGGACCCAGTGATACCCAAGATTCCATAAGCTTAGACGTTTTCCATGGGACCACCTAGCCAGGAGAGACAAAGGATGTCATTCCAAGGAGAACCAGGACAAGAGCAGTGCCAGGCAGGGCCTGAGGAAAAGGGATCTGCAAGAGTTTCCAGAAGTCCACAGGGCCTCCATGATGGTTAATATGAGGTGCTGTCTTGACTGGATTGAGGGATGCCTAGATGGCCGGTGAGGCATCGTTTCTAGGCACATCTGTGAGGGTGTTTCGGAGGAGATTGGTGGGCGAGTCAGTGCATTGAGAGAGAAAGACCTGCCCTCGGTGTGAGGGGCAGCATCCCACGGGCTGGGGGGCCCAGCTGGCAGATCGCAGATGGAACAAAGGGGATACTCAGCTCCCTCTTGCTTCCTCTCTGTGTCTCAGAGCAGGATGTCTTTTTCTCCTCCCGCCTTTGGACATCACAC
Source organism: Papio anubis (assembly GCF_008728515.1). Lineage (NCBI taxonomy): Eukaryota > Metazoa > Chordata > Mammalia > Primates > Cercopithecidae > Papio > Papio anubis. The sequence continues at coordinate 35,766,929 of NC_044983.1, forward strand.
TCCAGGTTCTCAAGGGGATTCAGTGCACCCTGAGCTTAGGACAAGAAAGGACCTTCACCTTCCCCTCCTAGCAAAATGTGTTCTTGTTTGTGAAAAAAAATGTTACAAACTCAGCCCAAGTCATTAGCCTTCATTCTGTCTTTGTCTTTCCTGCTGAAGGCAATGCTCCTGCCCCTGCTGGAAGTCCTGAAACTTTCCCACCAGAAGAAATATTCCCCTTCTTTCTTCCCCGCTTCTTTCCTTCTTCGTTCCCTTCCTCCCTCTCTTTCTTTCTTCCTCCCAGGCCCCCTCCCTGTCCTCCCCCTCCCGCGGGAACTCTCCTTGGCTTCATCTCTACAGGAAACCTGGAGACGCAGGGAAATTCTTCGAGCGGCTCTGCTCTCCTCAAACCTGGAGAGAGTGATTTTCCTTCTCACCCCTTGAGGGCTTCTCTCCTGCTCTGGCACTTCCCCAGCCTTCACAAAAGAGGCTGCGGGTGAGGGTTTTTCCATTTAATTTCATTTTTCATCATTTTTACCCTTTTTGGATGGTTCACATCTGAGGGTCTCGGTGGATTAACTGGCCAATCAGATTTCATTATGAGCCCAAGTAGTTCTTATCATTAAACCTGTAATTTATTTCTTCTGTGTTTCATAAAATGTGAAATATTACCATTCTCCAGGAGCTTGAAGAGTGCAGGGATGCTCCATTAAGTTCAACACTGCTCCTCCATAAGAGGCTGTAATTATATGCGGATTTTTTTTTAACAGCTAAGTTTCTACTTGCAGATGCTAACAAAAGAAATAAGCTTTTAATCCAAACATAATTAATATGAATTACCTCCCTGGTACACCCTGGCTTTGCACCATTAAACTTAATTTTTGTTTTGCATGATAATTGTGTTATCATTACCGTTTATAGGAGAACTCAGGGACCCTCACTTTGTTTTCAGTCAAGACCAATGGGACTGGGAATGACTTCCCTCCCCTCTGTCAGCCAGACGCCTTTCGGCCAGCCTTCTTGAGCTGTCCCTCCCAGCCCCGGTGGCCTAGGGAGGCTGGGGTCACGGGCTGCATTGCCAGCCAGAGACCTTACTCCAATGAAAAAAGGAAACAGATTCCTACTTACACATTGGAGGATTTGCCACCCTGGAGACAGGCACAGCCAGAGCTGCTGCTTAATCATCAGCATCAGCATCAGCATCAGCAGCATCATCATCATTATTATCATAATTGCTATTATTGTTCCTAACAGTAATGAGTACTACACAATTTCTCTGCAGCCTGCTCCAGCTACCCTGCTAGTGGTTATTTCTCACAACTATCTGGGGATCCTGGACTCTGGATTAGTTAAGCAAAGGCCCAGAAAATCTTAGATTGAGCTCCAAACCCTAGGTCTTATTAAGGGTTCTGTTCAGGACTCTGTTCAAGAACAGTTGATTCTTTCTCACCTCTGTGTGCCTCAGACTACCTCTTTGCCTCTCACTCCATAACAAACATTTACGTTTCTTGAATCTGAGAAGGAAACTGAAAATGATACTCTTTCTTTAATCAAAGAGTTATTAAATACCTCCTATGGACTAGACAGTAGATAGATAGATAGATAGATAGATAGATAATAGATATAGATTAGATAGATAGATAGATAATAGACATAGATTATTAGATGGATAGATAGATAGATAGATAGATAGATAGATAGGCAATAGATAGATTGATGATAGATAGATAGACATCCCATGACCCCTGCCATCAAGGAATTTACAATCTAGTCGAAGGAGGAATATAGACACTCAAATGTTTAAGAAAAAGAGGAGTTAAATGACAACACAAAACAATACCAAAAATGACAAATGGAGCACTTAAGAGTGTGAGCACTCACGGAAGAGGTGATTGCAGAAGTGTTCAGGGAAGACTTAGAATAGGAGCAAGAGCTTGGGCTGGACTCTGCGCATGGGGAGAATTTTTGGAGGTGACACCATGGAGCAGAAGCTGTGGGGAGGGTGAGCACAGGCCTGGAGGAGGGAACACTCTGGGCACAGCCTTGAGGGAACCAACCTGGCTACAGCAAGATCTCCCTGCAGAGGCACAGGAGATGGGCTGGAAAGGTAACCTGGAGTCAGAACATGAAGAGCTCTGAGTGCTAGACCAGATCATGGAGAGATATGGAATAATCTCAAATGACGGGAGGCCTTCATGGAAGTGGTGTCATCCGCTGGTCAGCCCGGGGCATGTGGCAGGTGGGTTAGACAAAGAAGAGTCCTAGGCCAGGAAGGCAGGAAACCATGGCAACCGTGGGCAGCAATGAGGGCTCAACTTGTGTGGGAGAAAAGGACTAAAAAAAAGAAATAGCTAAAAGAGAGTCCATAGTACTTACAAAGGGAAAGGAGAGAGAGAAAACAGAGGATGGAATGCCTGGTAACTCACAGTATTTAACAGAAATGATCACTCTAGGTGCTCTGCACTCAAAATGTAATACTAGTTGCCTAACACAAAGTTAGCACTCATGACTACTGGCTCCTGCTACCTATTAGTATTAATAGTAATTAGTATTAATCTGTGTTATAATTACTCAAATACTATACTATTTTGTCCTCCCAGTGTCCCTGTACAATTGTCCAGGATATTCTCTTACATATATTATATAGTTGGGCAAAGGAAATTCACTGGGAAATTGAGAAATTATCAAAATGTGATTTATTTTTCAGTGGCCAAGCGACAACCATGGGTCTTCAGATTCTTTCCTCAACAATGTCACTTAAAAAACTAAGATGATAATAATAAGCAGTGCCCAGCCCAAGCCCCCACATCAGTAACAAAGCCATGAGAGTTCTCCACAGACTAATACAATATCAATGTAGCAAAGTTGCAGTTGTACCCCATAAATATGTACAAATTTTAAAAAATAAAAAAACAAAATAAAATAAAACCTATGGATCGAGGTCGGGAGCAAGATGGCCGAATAGGAACAGCTCCAGCCTCCAGCTCCCAGTGCGAGCGACACAGAAGATGGGTGATTTCTGCATTTTCAACTGAGGTACTGGGTTCATCTCACTGGGGAGTGCTGGACAATCGGTGCTGGTCAGCTGGTGCAGCCCGACCAGCGAGAGCTGAAGCAGGGCAAGGCATCACCTCACCTGGGAAGCGCAAAGGGGAAGGGAATCCCTTTTCCTAGCCAAGAGAAACTGAGACACACAACACCTGGAAAATCGGGTCACTCCCACCCTACTACTGTGCTTTACCAAGGGTCTTAGCAAATGGCACACGAGGAGATTATATCCCACACCTGGATCAGAGGGTCCCATGCCCACAGAGCCTCCCTCATTGCTAGCACAGCAGTCTGAGATCTAACTGCAAGGCAGCAGCGAAGCTGGGGGAGGGGCACCTGCCATTGCTGAGGCTTAAGTGGGTAAACAAAGCCACAAGGAAACTCGAACTGGGTGGAGCCCACCACAGCTCAAGGAGGCCTGCGTGTCTCGGTAGACTCCACCTCTGGGTGGTCTGACAGCTGTCTGACAGCTTTGAAGAGAGCAGTGGATCTCCCAGCATGAGGTTGAGATCTGAGAACGGACAGACTGCCTGCTCAAGTGGGTCTCTGACCCCTGAGTAGCCTAACTGGGAGACATCCCCCACTAGGTGCAGACCCACACCTCACACCTCACACGGCAGGGTACACCCCTGAGATGAAGCTTCCAGAGTAAGAATCAGACAGCAGCACTTGCTGTTCAGCAATATTCTATCTTCTGCAGCCTCTGCTGCTGATACCCAGGCAAACAGGGTCTGGAGTGGACCTCAAGCAATCTCCAACAACCTACAGCTGAGGTTCCTGACTGTTAGAAGGAAAACTAATAAACAGAAAGGACACCCACACGAAAACCCCATCAGTATGTCACCAGCATCAAAGACCAAAGGCAGATAAAACCACAAAAATGGGGAAAAAGCAGGGCAGAAAAGCTGGAAATTCAAAAAAGCAGAGCGCATCTCCCCCTCCAAGGGAACGCAGCTCATCACCAGCAATGAATCAAAGCTGGATGGAGAATAACTTTGACGAGGTGAGAGGAGAAGGCTTCAGTTGATCAAACTTCTCAGAGCTAAAGGAGGAACTATGTACCTAGCGCAAAGACACTAAAAATCTTGAAAAAAGAATGGAAGAATGGATCACTAGAATAATCAATGCAGAGAAGGCCATAAACGAACTGACAGAGATAAAAACCATGACACAAGAAATACGTGACAAATGCACAAGCTTCAGTAACCAACTCGATCAGCTGGAAGAAAGAGTATCAATGATTGAAGATCAAATGAATGAAATGAAGAAAGAAGAGAAGTGTAGAGAAAAAAGAGTAAAAAGAAATTAACAAAGCCTCCAAGAAATATGGGATTATGTGAAAAGACCAAATCTACGTCTGATTGGTGTGCCTGAAAGTGAGGGGGAAAATGGAACCAAGTTGGAAAACACTCTTCAGGATATCATCCAGGAGAACTTCCCCAACCTAGTAGGGCAGGCCAACATTCAAATTCAGGAAATACAGAGAACGCCACAAAGATACTCCTCGAGAAGAGCAACTCCAAGACACATAATTGCCAGATTCACCAAAGTTGAAATGAAGGAAAAAATCTTAAGGGCAGCCAGAGAGAAAGGTCGGGTTACCCACAAAGGGAAGCCCATCAGACTCACAGCAGATCTCTCGGCAGAAACTCTCCAAGCCAGAAGAGAGTGGGGGCCAATATTCAACATTCTTAAAGAAAAGAATTTTAAACCCAGAATTTCATATCCAGCCAAACTAAGTTTCATAAGTGAAGGAGAAATAAAATCCTTTACAGATAAGCAAATGCTTAGAGATTTTGTCACCACTAGGCCTGCCTTACAAGAGACCCTGAAGGAAGCACTCAACATGGAAAGGAACAACCGGTACCAGCCATTGCAAAAACATGCCAAAATGTAAAGACCATCGAGGCTAGGAAGAAACTGCATCAACTAACGAGCAAAATAACCAGTTAATATCATAATGGCAGGATCAAGTTCACACATAACAATCTTAACCTTAAATGTAAATGGACTAAATGCTCCAATTAAAAGACACAGACTGGCAAACTGGATAAAGAGTCAAGACCCATCAGTCTGCTGTATTCAGGAGACCCATCTCACACGCAGAGACATACATAGGCTCAAAATAAAGGGATGGAGGAAGATTTACCAAGCAAATGGAGAACAAAAAAAAGCAGGGGTTGCAATCCTAGTCTCTGATAAAACAGACTTTAAACCATCAAAGATCAAAAGAGACAAAGAAGGCCATTACATAATGGTAAAGGGATCAATTCAACAGGAAGAGCTAACTATCCTAAATATATATGCACCCAATACAGGAGCACCCAGATTCATAAAGCAAGTCCTTAGAGACTTACAAAGAGACTTAGACTCCCATACAATAATAATGGGAGACTTCAACACTCCACTGTCAACATTAGACAGATCAACGAGACAGAAAGTTAACAAGGATATCCAGGAATTGAACTCATCTCTGCAGCAAGCAGACCTAATAGACATCTATAGAACTCTCCACCCCAAATCAACAGAATATACATTCTTCTCAGCACCACATCGTACTTATTCCAAAATTGACCACGTAATTGGAAGTAAAGCACTCCTCAGCAAATGTACAAGAACAGAAATTATAACAAACTGTCTCTCAGACCACAGTGCAATCAAATTAGAACTCAGGACTAAGAAACTCAATCAAAACCGCTCAACTACATGGAAACTGAACAACCTGCTCCTGAATGACTACTGGGTACATAACGAAATGAAGGCAGAAATAAAGATGTTCTTTGAAACCAATGAGAACAAAGATACAACATACCAGAATCTCTGGGACACATTTAAAGCAGTGTGTAGAGGGAAATTTATAGCACTAAATGCCCACAAGAGAAAGCAGGAAAGATCAAAAATTGACACTCTAACATCGCAATTAAAAGAACTAGAGAAGCAAGAGCAAACACATTCCAAAGCTAGCAGAAGGCAAGAAATAACTAAGATCAGAGCAGAACTGAAGGAGATAGAGACACAAAAAACCCTCCAAAAAATCAATGAATCCAGGAGTTGGTTTTTTGAAAAGATCAACAAAATTGACAGACCGCTAGCAAGACTAATAAAGAAGAAAAGAGAGAAGAATCAAAT
>NC_044983.1:36073184-36218184 GCF_008728515.1 Papio anubis
CTATTCTGTAGGTACAAATGAAGCTGTCAAATTTGATCAGGCGCTTGATATGACAGGCTGTGGGAGTCAGGACCCCTTGAACAGAGTGGGCCTTGTCTGTCACAGTCCGCCTGACACTTCCCATAATGCCCAGACTGATGAGATTCTGAGTAGGGCCCAGCACATTTTCAACTCTATTTTGGGTGAAAACCCTTCTTGAAAGATCTTGAAAGGAGCTGGCAGTTCAGCCGCCCGGATGATTAATGAGGGTTGGCTCTGCGGGATGGATTTCTCCTGGTGCCAACAGCCAGCCTCCAAACAGGCTAGAACGTGTTGCCGTGGACTTCCCCAGCGCTTCCCCACATGGTGACACCCCCCAGAAAACTTTTCCCATTCCCCAGGCCGCCCCTCACCTCCTCCACAGCCCCTCTGGCTGTGCATCTCCCACGGCCCTCTCTCGCGTTTCTGAAGTGGAGCAGCCTTTGCATATGGAAAAAGTTAAGCATCACGGCTGAGTGAGGCCTGGCTAAATGAGCCAGGCCTGCCAGAAATCTGTGCAGAGTGGCGGGGCGCTGAGGGAGGGTGGAGAAGGAACAGAAGGGGACAGTGACCCAGGCTCTCCTTCAGTGTACATCCCATGCCCTGATGGTCAGGGACAGGCCTCTCTGCTTTCTCTCTATGCAACTCAGGAGCTCTAGGGACAGAAACCATGGAGTGTCTAAGGCCCCAAAGGGATACAGCATCAAAATCCCTGTTTTTCACTTACCCCACAGTATTTCTCAAGGAGACACTCTTGATATTTGGGCAAGACACTTCTTTATTGAGCAGGACCCTTCTGTGCAGGGTAGAAGGTTTAGCATCCTTAGTCTCAAGACACCAATTTCTTGTAATGCCTCTCAACCATGAGGACCATCAGAATAATCCAGACACCCTTGGCGGTGGCACCAGCCTGGGTTGAGAGTCACTATTAGGGTGAAGAGCCTCCCTCGCCCCCACGTACCTTGAGAGCTACGCCCACTTCTGTGTCTCCTTCCACTCTCATTTACACCCCTCAAGCCCACTCAGCAGGGAGAGCACTTTGAAAGAGGGGTAAGGAGATGAGGGTGTTCTCCCATGCACCCCTTTTTTTTTGAGGCCATCTAGCTGTGTCACCCAGGCTGCAATGCAGCAGCCCAATCTCAGCTCACTGCAGCCAACACCTCCCGGGTTCAAGCAATTCTCCTGCCTCAGCCTCCCAAGTAGCTGGGATTACAGGCATGCGCCACTATGCCTGGCTAATTTTTGTATTTTTAGTAGAGACGGGATTTCACCATGTTGGCCAGGCTGGTCTCGAGCTCAAATGATTTACCCGCCTCAGCCTCCCAAAGTGCTGGGATTACAGGCATGAGCCACCGCGCCCAACTCTCCCAAGCACTCTTAATGCTAACTTTCCATCTTTGCTGGTGCCTTAAACCACCCCTGCTCTAGACTCTGTTCCCCCAACTGCTTCTGTTTCCCTGTTTTCCCAGCAGCCAGCAGCTCATTCATACTTAGGGAAAAGCATGGTGCCCACAACTTCTTTGGGGTTTCAAGCTCAGAAACCTTTGGGAACAGGTGGGTGGAGGGCAAGTGGGGTTCAGAACTTGCTGTTTCTTTTTGGAACATTCATAGATTTCTTTTTCAAGCCCAGGGTACCTCTGTCAGAGGAGAAGCTGGGTTCCTGTTACAAGGTTGTCACCCACATGGCCAGGCCATGAGGGAGGCTTCCCAAGAGCCTATGCTCCTCACTCCCCATTTTTTTCTCTCCCTCTCCCTTATGGAAAAGGAGAGAAAGAAAGAAAAAAGAAAGAAAGATGGCCAGGTGCAGTGGTTCATACATGTAATCCCAGTACTTTGGGAGGCCAAGGAGGGAGGATTGCTTGAGGTCAGGAGTTCAAGGCCGGCCTGGACAATATAGAAAGACCACATCTCTAGAAAAAAATGTTTTTGTTATCTGAGTGTGGTAGCATGCACCTGTAGTCTCAGCTAATCCGGAGGCTTATGCAAGAGGATCACTTGAGCCCAGGACATCAAGGCTGCAGTGAGCTATGATTGCATCACTGTACTCCAGCCTGGGTGACAGAGCAAGACCCTGTTTCAGTTTTTTAAAAAGGAAGGAAGGTCAGGCATGGTGGCTCACACCTGTAATCTCAGCACTTTGGGAGGCCTAGGCGGGCGGATCACAAGGTCAGGAGATCAAGACCATCCTGGCTAACATAGTGAAACCCCGTCTCTAATAAAAATACAAAAAAAAAAAAAATAGCCAGGTGAGGTGGCGGGCGCCCATAGTCCCAGCTACTCGGGAGGCTGAGGCAGAAGAATGGCATGAACTCGGGAGGTGGAGTTTGCAGTGAGCCGAGATCACGCCACTGCACTCCAGCCTGGGCAACAGAACGAGACTCCATCTCATTTAAAAAAAAAAAAAAAGGAATGAAGGAAGAAGAGAGAGAGATGGAAAGGTAGAGAAAGGGAGAAATTCTATGGTTTCCCCACCCCAAGCTACTGGATAGATGCCCAACCAGCTCTGAGATCATCCAGCCCACAGATGGACCCAAGACCACCCATTCATTTGTTCAGTACCATTTACTGAGCTTCTACTACACGCCAGGCACTGGGCTAGATTCTGGGGCTATAATAGTGAGAGAAAAGACATGCAGCTCCTGCCTTTATGGAGCTTACAGACTAATAAGGAGACAAAAGTAAACAAATCAATATACAATTATAAGTTGTAGTAGAGACAAAGAAAAAGTACAAAGTGTTGTGTAGTGCACACAGAGAGGGTACAACAAGGGACCCCTCCTGATTAAGGTCAGGAAGAGTCTCTTTAGGAATGCGGCATTGAAGCTGAGGTCTGATGGGTGAGTGCGGTAAGGCAGGTACAGAGAGAAGAGTGTGTCAAGCTGGGGAAGGCCGCACATGAACCCCAGGCAGATTCCCCTGTCGTGAAGGTGATTTCCCTTTTAGCTGTGCCTTCATGGAAGAACAAAATTCAGTAACTCAGCAAAGCCCAGGAGGAACCAGAAGAGGGAAGAGCTGGGAGTGGGAAAGGAAGCCAAGGGTGGTCCAGGTTGCCAGGCGCAATGGCTCACGCCTATAATTCCAACACTTTAGGAGACCAAGGTGGGCTGATCACTTGAGGTCAGGAGTTTGAGACCAGCCTAGACAACATGGTAAAACTCCATCTCTACTAAAAATACAAAAATTAGCTGGGCATAGTGGCGTGCACCTATAGTCCTAGCAACTCAGGAGTCTGAGGTGAAAGAATCACTTGAACCCTGGAGGCAGAGGTTGCAGTGAGCCAAGATCGTGCCACTGCACTCCAGCCTGGGTGACAGAGTGAGACTCCATCTCAAAAAAAAAAAAAAAAAAAAAAAAACCGGGGTGGTCAAGGCATGGCATCTGAGCACCAAGGCAAGGGAGTGGGGGAACAGAGACTGAGTCTGTACAGGATGGGATCTCTCAGTGAGTTTCAGGGCAGCCCCAGGAAAGAGCCTGAACTTGTCCAACTCCTACAGCTGTGGTGTAGACAGTTGCTCATGGAGACAAAAATTCAAATAATCGTCACACAAATCAGTTTATAAGTACAAGGTTCTTGCTGGGAGTGTGAAGCTGGAGAGCAACTCAAGCCTTCTCTCTTCCAGAAAGACAGTGTTTCATGAAATATACAAGAGCGTGTTTCTTACTTTTGGAGGTGCATAGGCCTTCACCGGCTCCGCATTGTCTAATAGGGCCAAATTTTTCACCTAGTACTTGAGTCCTCTCCAGATGTCCCCGACGTATCTTTCCACTGCCCCTACCAGAACACATGACAAGAGCCAAGCGCAACTACTCACTGTTTCCTGGACACTGAGCTCTGGCAGTGAGTTGCTCCTTCTTCCTCAGCTCCCCTCCTCACATAGTCACAGCTCTCATTTTTACCCTGAGAAGTCGCAGTTTCTCCTTGCTTTGTATATCCCGAACTCCTTATCTCCCTGACAGTTCTTCTCTTTGGGAGTGCCTCTACTCTCCCTCCACTGGGCCATATGTTACTTAAAGGCAAGAAAGTCATTTTATTCCTCTGTGTGTCCTCTGTGCCTGGGACGGTGCCAGTCATGCGGTGGGGCCTCTACAAATGCTTGCAGTGTTCCATTCATTGAAAACCACTAAAGGGCTAAAACCTGTGTCAATGCCTTTGCACTGAACTCATCAGGTGGGTGAGGGAAGAGACCTGGGGGGTGAAACTCAAAGGAGAAACAATAGAAACTGTAATCAGAGGCTGGGCACCGTGGCTCACACCTGTAATCCCAGCATTTTGGGAGGCTGAGGCGGGCGGATCACCTCAGGTCAGGAGGTCAGGACCAACCTGACCAACATGGTGAACCCCACCTGCCCCAGCAGCACACCTGATGGTGGGCACCTGTAACTCCAGCCATCTCGAGGCCGAGGCAGACTGTTTGAGCCCAGGAGGAGGTTGCACGAATGTTTAATCCTTAATCTGGGTGACAAGATCTTGTGGGGAGTCTCCATGAAAGAAAAGAAGAAAAAGAAGGCAGGGAGGAGAAATAGAAAGAAAGAGAGGAAGGAAGGGAAGGAAGGAAGGAAGGAAGGAAGGGGAAGGAAGGAAGGAAGGAAGGAAGGAAGGAAGGAGAGAGAAAGAGGAAAGGGAAGGAAAGGAAAGGAAAGGGGAGGGAGGGAAGGGGAGGGGAGGAGGAGGAGGAGAGGAAGGAAAGGAAGGAAGGGAAGACGGCGGTGGAATGGGCGGATTGTGTGTTATCTTTCCTCCAGTCAGCCTCCCCTGTCCAGAACACACAGAAGGAAGGTCCCAAAGAGACCACCACATTCCAGGCATGGCTACAAACCCTAGAGGTAGGCAGAGAGGACTCCCTGGGCACAGGGTGGTCAGTGACTTCCAACTCTACCAACTCGCCATGGCAGCTGAAATCATGCCCTCGAGTCAGTCCTTGGAATTAAGGAATTAAATCCTGAAAAAAACACCATAATCCATGCCCAGGAAAGGGATGGAGGGAGAAGACAGCCCTGTTAATACATCAGTGTCCCCCCAACATGTTTGGGAATAGCCAGCTTCTAGAAAAACAGAGGCAGCATCTGAAGGGAATGAGACAGGAGACCATTGAAGGGGAGAAGGAGCCAGGTCAGGCAGGCTCTGAAATAAGAACATTTTCCCAGGAAGGGCAGCTTCAGGATTGACACCCTGGGAAGGCCTGGCAGCCAGGCAATGCACAGTGAGAGTCCAGGGCTCGAGCGCTTCCCTGCCACAGTATGGGGTTCTGTGGCAGATGCTTATCTCCCCCGCAAAGGCAACCACCATGAGGGCACAGGCTTTGCCCGTGTGTTCGCTGCTGTAGCCTCTGTGCCCAGTCTGTGCCTGGCAGGTAATGGGTTCTCAATAGATATTTCTTGAATGCATGAATGAATGAATAAAGCAAGGTCCTGAGAATGGACCCCAAAGAGAAACTAGTCCTTCCTCTCGATTTTGCAGAGGGATCCAGAAGACCTGCCCAAAGTCAGGCCCAAGTAGCTGGAAGCAATACCTGAAATGAGTCAAGTGGCCCTTCTCGCCGAGAGAGCTCCACACCTGAGCAGCTGGGGAAGGACCGCACTTTACAAACTTACCCCAGCAGCTCTTGGAACAGGACCGAGCTCCCTGCTGTCTTTTAGGATTTCTTCAGGGAGAAAAAGAATTTTCCTGGCCATTGGGCCAGAATATAAAAACAAGGCTACATAAAACAGGCCTAAGAGGGAAAGAGCAGGCCAAAAACAATACGCTTCTCTCTCCCCTTGTTTTTTCAGGACCTCAACTTCTTTTCCCAGTGAGGAGGAGGAGGAGGAGGAGGAGGAGAGGGTAGAAAGCCCAGTGACCCTGTGCCTCCTTGCCAGGACAGAGGCCCTTGCAGGCAGGGAGTCAAAGAAAACTTTTCCGAGACTGATTACCAAGAGGGTAACTAGGTACACAGAGCACATGTGAACAGGCTCCTCGTTTCCAATTCAGGACTGTCAGATGGTGATTAATGACTAACAGCCACAGAGCAGCCTTGATTGCCAACTGCTGTATTGTTAATCCTGACATTTAATGAGGCCGGACACAACTCCAGCACAATTCCACACCATCATCTGCAAATAGCACTCGACGGACTTAATTGGTTAAGTATTTGTGTGTGTGTGTGTGTGTGTGTGTATGTGTGTGTGTGAGAGGGGAGGGGAGAGAGAAAGAGAGAGAGAATCGAGAGATATAAAGAGCAAAAGAAAGGGGCGAGGTCTCTGTGAGTAATTGTGCCCTTTGTGGGCATCTATATTTTAATGCATGTAACCGTGTTATCGCATGAGTCATCTGCGAGATAACCTTGGTCCCCAACAGAAACGTCCCTAATAGGGTGAAACCTCCCCCCACCACCCTCCCCTCCCCGCCCCGCTCCGTCCGACCCCTGCGGCGGTGTCCTTCCCACCACCATCACCACCACTGTCTCTGAGGAGCAGCTGGAAACTGGCATGTTTGTGAAGTTAAAACACATAAAAGGAAGTTGAAAGAAGAAGTTGTCTCGAAGTGGGCCAGCATCCAGGGCTCCTGAGAAGCCACTTTTTCACTGGACTCTGATCAATGGGGCCTTGGCCCGCCTGACTGGGTGGTTCCTCCTCTGCCAAGAGAGAAGTATGTTTCCCCCATTCCGGAACTCAACGCTTTCTTAGGAGATGAACAGAATTCACCTTATTGTTCTAAAAACAGAGTCCCAGGCAATAGGGACAGAGAGACTGGCCCAGCAGGGGCTCTCTGGGCCAACTGAGCAAGGTGACAGGGCCCAGGAAAGGAGCTGTTGGCTGCACAAGGGCAGATGGAGTCAAGGAATCAGTGTTCGTGGGATCCTGGCTGTCCCCACAGTGTCGTGGCTGGACCTTACAAGAACAGAAGCAAGTGAGGCACAGGTAGCTGGCCACCTTGTGCAGGAAGTGTTCGTAACAAAGGCACTCAAAGCAGCAGAGATGTGGGATGCTGAGGGACCAAGCGAGCAGAGCAGACAGTGAGTGCCGCAAGTGCTTGGAGGGGTCAGCGGGGACCCAAGCATCCAGAAAAGGTAGGGAGCATGCAAAGGGGTCCGAAAAATGGGACCCTCAGTGGAAAGCACTGAGAAGACCTTTATTCAGGTGAGGTTTGGGATGAATTCATTCCCATGGACTCCCCTTTGAAAGGCTCATTCCTCTAAGTATGGCTTTCAAACCAGTAGTGTCACCATCACCTGGAAGCCCTTTATTTTATTTTATTCTGTTTTGAGACAGAGTTTTGCTCTTGTCGCCAAGGCTGGAGTGCAATGGCACAATCTCAGCTCACTGCAACCTCTGCCTCCTGGGTTCAAGTGATTATCCTGCCTAGCCTCTCAAGTAGCTGGGATTACAGACATGCACCATCACCCCCCGGCTAATTTTTTTTGTATTTTAGTACAGACAGGGTTTCACCATGTTGCCCATGCTAGTCTGGAACTCCTGACCTCAGGTGATCCACCCGCCTTAGCCTCCCAAAGTGCTGGGATTACAGGCGTGAGCCCAGTAATCCCCAGGCTACCATGCCCAGCCTGGAAGCCCGTTAGAAATGCACTCAGTAGAACTGTGGTCGCTAGAGGCGTGGGGAGGGCAGGGGTTGGGGAGGGAGAGGTTGGCTAACAGACACAAAGTTACAGCTACATAGGAGAGAGCAGGAATAAATCCTAGTGTTCTATAGCAATGTAGGGTGATGACCATTAACAAGAATGTATTGTATATTTTCAAATAGCTACAAGGCAGGATTTGGAATGTTCCCAACACAAAGACATGATAAATGTTTGAGGTGATGGATATGCAGATTACCCTGATTTGATCATGACACATTGTATGCAGTTATCAAAACATCATATGGACCCCATAAATATGTACAATTATTAGGTGCCAATTAAAAAATAAAACTTTTTTTTTGGAGACAGAGTCTTGCTATATCACACAGGCTAGAGTGCAGTGGCCCAGGCTCATTGCAGCCTCCACTTACTGGGTCCAAGCGATTCTTGTGCCTCAGCCTCCCAAGTGGTTGGGACTACAGGCGTGCACCACCTCACCCAGCTAATTTTTGTATTTCTCATAGAGACGGGATTTCACCACGTTGACCAAGCTGGTCTCAAACTCCTGGCTTCAAGTGATCTGCCCACCTCAGCCTCCCAAAGTTCTGGGATTATAGGCTTGAGCCACAGCGCCCAACCAAAAAATGAAACTGTTAAAATGGAATGTACACTCACAGGCCCCATCCCGATCCATGACTCTAAATCTGCATTTTGACAAAATCCCCTAAGTCAAGTTCAAGTGTGAGGAGTGCTGCTGTAAATGCCATGGTCAAGAAGCCACACACAAAAGCCAGGCCTGACCTGGTGTCTGGTAGTCCCAACATGTGTCCACTTTGCTACTACAAGAAACACAGCCAGGTGTGATGGTTCACGCCTGTAATCCCAGTGCTTTGGGAGGCCTGAGGCAGAAGGATTGCTTGAGGACAGGAGATCAAGGCCAGTGTAGACAACATCCCAAGACTCGATCGCTATTAAAACAAAAAAAATTGCCAGGTGCAGTGACGCATGCCTGAAGTCCCAGCTATTCCGGAGCCTGAGGTTGGATGATTGCTTGAGCCCAGGAGGTTGAGGCTGCAGTGAGCCGTGATTGTACCACTGCACTCCAGCCTGGGAGACAGAGTGAGACCCTGACTCAAAAAAAAGAATAGAGTACATTTTTATATATATATATATATATATATATTTATATTTATATATTATACATTTATATGTATATATTTATATATAAATATATATATGACCATGGCATATGTGTGTATACATATATATACACATAACTCTGTATATATAATATTCTCCTTTTTTTGCTAACCACAAGTATGTTTAAGCTTTTTCCCTTTGTAGCCTCAGCATTTTGATGACTGCGTGATACTCTTAGGCTATTTCTACTTTTCTCTATTTTGTGTATGATTTTTAAAAATCATTGGCAATGCAGTGAAACCGCCTGCAATCAGCTGGGAGGCTGATGAAGGATCACCCTCGAAACCCCATCTCTGCTAAAAATACAAAAAAACGAAATAGCAGATGTGGTGGCACATGCCTATAATCCTTCTCGGTTGAGGCAAGAAGAATCGTGGGCCTTCGGAGTGGGAGTTCAATGGTGAACGAGATCATGCCATTGCATTCCAGCCTACCAGACGCTCAAAGGCTAAAACTCTGTTTAAAAATACCATATATCCTTCGTAGAGCCAAGCGGTGGCTCCGCGCCACAAAATCCCAACTGGGGCGAGAACTGACAGAGAGAATCAGCGAAGGTCAGGAGTTCAACACCATACAGCCAGCATGGTGAGTATGTCTCTACTAAAATACAAAAAAGTGTCGCTTTGGCGTGGTAAAGCACCTGTAATCCCAGCTACTCTCGGGGAGGTGGGCGAATCTTCGTCACGGGAGGCAGAGGTTGCAGTATGAGGCCGAGATTGCCTGCCGCACTCATGACAGGCAGGCTGATCTCAAAAAATTGTGTGTATGTTTGGCCTAATTAGTTAGTTTAGAGGTCCTATCTCACAAAAACTAAAACTAAACAAATAATAAATGCCACTGGGTCTCCTTTCCTCCCAGGAGACCAGAATTTCTATCCTTCCTGCCTCACTTCCCTGCCTTGGCCCTGGGCAGGCTGGGACACCCACTCCCAGGGGCATGGGGCATAATGGCAGGCAACAGGACAGTAGCCAGACCCACACAGGCAGGGCACAGGCCTGGCCGCAGCTGAAAGGTCCTGGGTGGCTCTGCAATGCTTCGCCACCCATGTAGCTGGAGGGCTGGGTCCTGAAGGGCAGCACCTGCTATCCTACTGGGGTGTGTGTCCCACGTGCAGGTCTTTACTCCCAGCCAGTGGTTGGAACGTCAGCGCCCCACGCTGAGGAATTCCGTTCATGACTGAGGCCCCCTGGAATGACCGCTGGCCGCCTTCATTCCAGCAGGCATTCCTTGCGGCAGTCCCGGCTCCAGACACTAGCTGTGGAAGTGGCTCATGTGTTAGGCTTCATGTTGCTGTGTCCTGAGCCTCCGGATGTCCTGCAGTGACCTGCCTCCCCAAATCCTCGTCCTGAACCATCACCTTGTCCCCACCTGGGCTCCTCTCGGCTTCGTTAAATGCTCCTGTGGCCTCAATCCAATCGCCCTCCCCATTCTGAAAGTGTAGGAAAGAATGTGGATAGAACTAAGGGCCCCGGTTCGTTCCAGCTCCTCTGCTTCTGTGTGACCATGACAAAGCACCTTCCATATCCGTGCCTCGGTTTCCTCCATATAGAATCAAGGGATTGGATAAAATGGATGATCTCTGAGGTCCTCTGCAGCTGTGACTCTCATGGAAAAACTTTATTTCGAAAGTATAGGCACAAATGAGGCTAAGAATCATATGGATGTTATAAAACATTGAAAAGGTTTAAAACTACACATATATATGACACACAGTGGAATAAGAAGTCTCCTTTTCTTTTTTAGTTTTATCTATTTTTTTTTGAGACAGTCTTGCTCTCATCACCCAGGCAGTGGTGCAATCACCCTGCACAGCCACCTCCAACCTCCTGGGCTCAAGAGATCCTCCCACTTCAGCCTCCCAAGTAGCTGAGACTACAGCCATGTGCTACCACGCCTGGCTAACTTTTTGGATTTTTTTTTGTAGAAACTGGGTTTTCCCGTGTTGCCCAGGTTGATCTCAAACTCCTGGCCTCAAGCAGTCCTCCTGCCTTGGCCTCCCAAAGTGCTGGGATGACAGGCATGAGCCCCCACACCTGGCCAAGAATCTTCTTTTCTCTAATCCCCCAGCAGTATGTGTCCTTCTAGTGTTGTTTTGTTTCATGGTCTGTTTTCCCTGCCAGATTGGGAGCAACATGAGGGCAAAATGGAGGTGGTTTTTTGTTGTTGTTTTTTGGTTTTTTTGTTGTTATTGTTGTTGTTTGAGATGGCATCTCGCTCTGTCACCCAGGCCGGAGTGCAGTGGCGTGATCTTGGCTCTCTGCAACCTCCGCCTCCCAGGTTCAAGTGATTTTCCTGCCTCAGCCTCTTGAGTAGCTGGGCTTACAGGTGTGCACCACCATGCCGGGCTAATTTTTGTATTTTTAGTAGAGACAGGGTTTCACTATGTTGGCCAGGCTGGTCTCAGACTCCTCACCTCAGGTGATCTGCCCACCTTGGCCTCCCAAAGTGCTGATATTACAGGCATGAACCACTGCACCCAGCCTCTCTATTTTTTAAATCCCCTCTCAATAACTAACACCCACGGAAGCTGCTCAGTAATGTTGTTGACTTGGGGACAGACTGATGACCCCCCTGGCTGCTCATTCATTTAAATGGACTAGTAAGAAGCTTAACAGAAAAGCAGTTACCTTTGCTTCTTAGGAGGGGAAGGGAAAGAACCTCTTTTAAATATATCTTACTTCTTTCAAGGAAAAAAAGTAGTTTGGTCCCTCAAAATTAGTTGTATTTGGAAATTCAAATGGAATTTTTAATACTGCCTTGCAAATAAGCACATATCAACACGCCCAAGGCTTAGTTCCATTCCCCAGGCTCTTCTTAAGTATACTGTGTGCTGAATGCCAACCCTCCACTCAATAGTTAGAGAACACAGAAGAGATACTATAAAGTACTAAAATTTTTAAAGTAAACATAGCAGAACTCAGATATCAAAATAAATATTGTCCCATTTGAAATGTCCCTTTGGAAGGATATACACTCATTCTAATATGTTGTGTTGCTCAAAACTCTTTGGAACGTTTTGAATGCTATCTTTAAACCATCAGATTTTTAATTGACAATTACAAATCTTTATGTGGTGATTAGCAGGGGAAATGTCTCTCCTGAAGCCAGCCCTGGTGAATAAGCTGGATGATCAGGCTTATTCAGTCAGGTCAAAAATCTAAACAATGTGTGTCTTATAATGAAGTTCTTAAAGAGCACATGATAGTCCTGTGTGGCCTTCCAACATGAATCCGCTGAAGGTCTTCTTTCTCTGAGTTGCGCAGGTTCAGCTGTGTCTGTAAAAATCAGTCTCTTGACAGATCTTCTTCTACCCTGGTCCTACTCTCCACCTCCCAACTCCCATCATCTATTCTCAACACTGCAGCCAAAAGATCTTTTAGAAACAGAAGTTGCTCGTTGGTTTGAAAACCCGCGAGAGCTCCCATCTCATTTGGAGGAGTGGCCAAAGTCCACAGGGTGGCTTCTAAGACCTAGCTCCCTGGGCCCTCTCCAATCTCCTTCCACCCCACCGTCTCCTTCAGCGGCTTTGGCTCCAACCACATGGCCTCCCTGCCATTCCTCAAACACACTAGGATGCTCCTGTTTAGGACCATTCTCTAGCTGTCCTCTGTTTGGAAATTTCTCTTCCAGAAATCCACTTGGCCAGCCCCATCATTTCCTTTATGTTTTTGGTAAATTATCACCTTTTCAACGAGACATACCCTGACTTTCTATTTAATACCTCTATTAATAGTGCCTTCTTTTTTGTAATGTCTTCTGCTTAATACCTTCCACTTAATAACTTCCATTTAATGACACACAGACATGCATGGACACACTCACTCCTTAGCCCCAGGACCCTGGCCTTCTTCTCATTTCTTCCCTGGTGTTTATCACCTTCTACTATAATGTCTAATTTATCTAATATTATTTATAGTATGTCTTTTTGTCTGTATGCTCCTGTGAGAACTAAGCTCAGGAAGCCTAGTATCTTTGTCTGTTTAATTGAGTTTCAAAAGCCTAGAACAGGCACATAGCTGGTACTCAATAAAAACATGTTGAATTGAATTGGATTGGATTGCATCAAATCAAATTGACTTGAATTGCATTGCATTGTGTTGAATAAGTCCCGACTTATATAAAGTATACTCCCTGCCTTCCAGTTGCTTGTATATCTGATTGAGATAACTAGTGACATACACATGAAAGTGACTGAGCAGTACACAGCAGTCCAGGACTAAGTGGAACTTGCAGTGATGCTGCAGGAACCCTGGATGGATGAGTGCCGGCTGCAGGAGGAGAAAGGACCTGAGCTGAGCCTCCCATCTAGTCAAGCAAACCCTCTCCTTGTCCCCAGCACAGGCCGTGCTGTTCCAGCCTCTACTCATCTGCTCACGCTGGCCCTCTGCCTGAAGTCCCCCACCTTTCCTGCACACTTACCTAAATGCTATCCACCCAAGTCCCCTTCCTCCTCACCACTTTCCCTGATTACTCCAGCCCTCCTCTGAGCCCCTGTAGCTCCTATATTTTGTTTCAGATCATTTAGCCTTTACATAGAACTGTTCTGTGTGTGCGCATGTCATTTCCCCAGCTAAGAACCACATCTTTTGCTTCTCTCTTCTAAACAGGGCCAAGGGTTGGGCACGGTGGCTCATGCCTATAATCTTTGCACTTTGAGAGGCTGAGGCGGGTGGATCACCTGAGGTTAGGAGTTCAAGACCAGTCTGGCCAACATGGTGAAACTCCATCTCTACTAAAAATACAAAAAACTTAACCAGGCGTGGTGGTGCATGCCTGTAGTCCCAGCTACTCGGGAGGCAGAGGCAGGAGAATCGCTAGAACCTGGGAGACAGAGGTTGCAGTGAGCTGAGCTTGCACCACTGCAATCCAGCCTGGGTGACAGAACGAGACTCCATCTCAAAAAATAAACAATAAATAAATAGTGCCAAGCACAGCACAAGTAGTGGCACCTAGTACATGTGGCACCAAGTGGTTACTCAATAGGCAGAGGAAAAAGGAAGGTGGCTTTCCAGGAGAGGTAAATCTCAAAAACAAAGATACCATGGTGTGAACTGCCATGATGAATTTACAAATATGACACCAGTCTTCTCAGCCCAAGCTGAGGCTGGTATTACCTGAAGAGCTTTTCCCAAATATCTCTGGCTGGGCACAGTGGCTTAACCCTGTAATCCCAGTACTTTGAGAAGCCGAGGCGGTGGATTGCTTGAGACCAGGAATTCAAGACCAGCCTGGGCAACATGGCGAAATCCTACCTCTACTAAAAATACAAAAATTAGCTGGGCATGGTGGCACGTGCCTGTAGTCCCAGCTACTGAGAAGGCTAAGGTGGTGGGATCAATTGAGCCTGGGAGGTAGAGGCTGCAGTGAGCTGTGACTGTGCCACTGCACTCTAGCCTAGGTAATAAAGCAAGACCCTGTCTCAAAAACAAAAATTCCCTGGCTGGGCATAATGCCTCATGACTGCAATCCCAGCACTTTGGGAGGCAGAGGGAGGATCACTTGAGCCCAAGAGTTCAAGAGCAGCCTGGGCAACAAAGCAAGACCCTATCTCTACAAAAAAATTACAAATTAGCCAAGTGTGGTGGTGCATGTCTGTAGTCCCAGCTACTCGAGAGGCTGAGGTGGGAGGACTGTTTGAGCCCAAGAATTTGAGGCTGCAGTGAGCTATAATGAGACCACTGCACTCCAGCCTCAGCAACAGAATGAGACCCCGACTCAAAAAAAAAAAAAAAAAATCTCCTTTTGGGGACCTTACCCCAGACTAATGTTATCAGATTATCAGGGAATGTGGCCCAGGCATCACCAAGTGATTCTAATGTGTAGCTGGAATTAAGAACAATCATTGCATTAGAGAAAACATAAGGAGGCCAGGCGTGGTGGCTCATGCCTGTAATCTCAGCACTTTGGAAGGCCCAGGCGGGTGGATCACTTGAGGCCAGGAGTTTGAGACCAACATGGCTAACATACCAAAACCCCATCTCTACTAAAAAATACAAAAATTAGCGGGGCATGGTGGCCCACAGCTATAGTCCCAGCTACTCAGGAGGCTGAGGGACAAGAATCACTTGAACCTGGGAGGCGAAGATGGTAGTGAGCTGAGATTGTGCCACTGCACTCCAGCCTGGGTGGCAGAGCAAGACCCCCAGACTGGGTGACAGAGCAAGACTCTGTCTCAAAAAAACAAAAGGATAAAGGGGTATATGAGAAATTGGGAAGCCGGCCTAAAATGCTGTAGTTGTGACTATCCCTCCTTTCCATTTTTTTTCCTATGAGTTTGTCATGGGAATTTGTCTTTGTCAGGGTAGCCTGGACGGATGAACTGTGGACAGATGTGTCCATCCTCTGCCTAATGCTATAATGAGTAGCAAGAGGTCAGAGAAGCTATGGAGAGAGCAGAAGGCACCAACAAATGTGGCCAAGGCCAGGGGTCATCTGCACCCACGGAATGCAGAGACATTTGGAAAACCTAGAGGACTCGTGTAGACCACTTGACAATTTTTGTTGCAATTTCTCTCCTTCCTTGGTTATTAGCACTCAGGTTACTCGCTCATGCCTGCCCAGCAGAAGAGCTAAGAAGTGTGTAAATTATCTTGACATTACTCTTTCAGGAATTCCTGGCTAATTCCTTACACTCCTGTTCCCTCTACATCCTAGGAAACTGAGCAGAAGTTGAATCTTCTCTCTTTTTTTTTTTTTTTTTTTTTTTTTTTGAGACGGAGTCTCGCTCTGTCGCCCAGGCTGGAGTCCAGTGGCCAGATCTCAGCTCACTGCAAGCTCCGCCTCCCGGGTTCCCGCCATTCTCCTGCCTCAGCCTCCTGAGTAGCTGGGACCACAGGCGCCGCCACCTCGCCCGGCTAATTTTTTGTGTTTTTAGTAGAGACGGGGTTTCGCCGTGTTAGCCAGGATGGTCTCGATCTCCTGACCTTGTGATCCGCCCGTCTCGGCCTCCCAAAGTGCTGGGATTACAGGCTTGAGCCACCGCGCCCGGCCGAATCTTCTCTCTTAAATGTAACCTGGCTCACATGCACTGAAGAGTATGCAAGAAACTTGAGTGACAAAATTAGCCGGGCGTGGTGGTGGGTGCCTGTAGTCCCAACTACTCCGGAGGCTAAGGCAGGAGAATCACTTGAACCTGGGAGGCAGTGAGCCAAGATCACGCTACTGCACTCCAGCCTGGGCGACAGAGCGAGACTCTGTCTCAAAAAAAAAGAAAGTGACAGAAGTCCTCATCCTAGTCTGGTCTGTAGATGTCCTCTGCTCCATCTCTCCTCTCCTCCCTCCTTTATGTAGAAAACTTAGAGACAGACCAAGAAACTAAGCAGCACTTCCTGTTGATTGATTTCAGAGGCACCTGTGCAGACCAGGCCTCTCTTCCCACTGCCCTGACTGCACTCTCACACATGAAGTATCAATATCACTATTACCAAACATCACTCTTCCCCTCTGCCACAGCTAGAGATGGGGCTGAAAAGCCAAGCTCCTCTGAGAAAGGAAACGAGGCTTAAATTCAGAGTGAGACCGAAAAAACTGAGATGAAAACTTTTCCTGCGAGCAGGATCTGCTTATTTGGGAATAGTGGGAAGGGAAGGGAAGGGAAGGGAGGGTGGGAAGGGCAGGGAAAAGGAACATAAAGGAAAATATGTTGGCACCTAGTGGCTGAAGGAGGGAGAGAAGGGTGTGCCAGGGAACGAGGGGGCGGGTGTGGAAAGATGAGGCCTGGGTGCTCATGACAGCCTTCCCTGACTCCACGAGCTTGCCAAGTCCCAGCCCTAGATCCCAGAGGGGTCACAGCCGAGGTCCCCACTCCGGAGGCCACTACCTTTCATTTTCTTGCTCCCCAGTCTCTGTGCCCCGAATCACTGTCTGCGAGGCTCTGGCCAACCTGTAGCCTCTCCGTGCTGAAAACGACCCCCTAAAAAAGCCAAGGGGGAAGGACCCAGCACACAGCCGCGAACCACAGATACACCAAGAGGTAACTCTAAACTCCAGAGCTGGGCCCAGGAGGAGGGGAAGGGTGGAGGGGGGATGAGGTTTTTCCACTTCCATTCGCAACTGTCAGGCGGGTGATTAATGACCAACAGGTTTGGAATCGCCTCTATTGCCAGATCAGTATTGTTGCCCGTGACAGCTAATGAGGTTGGACAGGCTTCTCCACACTGAGCTTTACGGGCCCGCTCCCTCCCCTGCAGAGCTCACAAGCCCTGCCAGCTTTTGTGCACTGGAATGTTCAAGCCCCACCCCCCTTCATTCCTCCAACACCACCTCCCCCCAACTCTCTGAACCACCATCTCACCCCAGAATCTTGCCCATCCACCAAGGAAGCTGGGTAGTGAGGCTTCAAGCCCCAGCCTGCTCAGAGATACCCATCTGTTACACCCACACCCCCAAAAGCCCCTTTCCCATTCCCACTCGAGCTTCAGCAATGGGGCTGGAAGGAAGGAAAAAGAACGAAAGCGAACATTTCGACCCTTGGGTTTAAGATGACAGAAGGATCTCTGAACACTTGCTTTGGACACTCTGGCCAGCAAGTTTAACAAGGCCATTCCACAGCCAGCTGTAAAATTCAAGAAGTATTTTATACACTCACGGCTTCAATCTGGCAGATATGCTAAGGGGGTGAGGATGGAGGAGTGAGAGAACTTGGGAAAGGTGATTTAATAATAGTTAATAATGATTTTTAACCAACCACCTTACACCTAGATACACAAAGCCAGGTGTCACTGCAGAAATTAACGTGATCCTAGGTCTAAGGGGAAGGAAATACTGGCTTTGTTTTCTGCTCTCTTACAAATAATATTTACCTTTGTGCGAGTTCACATCTTGATATGGTTAAGCACATGCTTGCCTGTGGTTTAATATTTGAAGGAATTGGAGCAACATAATAAGCAAACAGCATAAAAAGCCCAGAAAGACCCCCTCAGCTTAAAAAATCTATTACTTTTCAGTGTGATATAAATGTATTTTGCTTCTGCTCAGAGCAATTTCCTAGTTTACTCTTATTAAACCAGAAGACGGCTTAGCAGAGTTCTTGATTTATGAAACACATACTAGATTCATTAAAACCTTAAAAGATTTAATGCATTTTATCAGGACATTAAATCTGTGCAGGCTTTTTAAATCAAATACCTGCCATATTTCATCCCCCACACCCTGCACACTTACTTAAGAACACTAAAATGTGGACTGACAAACATTATGGGTGTTTCAGGCCTGATTTCTAAGTGGCAGTAAAGTCCTCCCCTCCAGGATTTATAGCCTGGCTTCTCCCCAAGTCTGGTCTTCCAAAGAACAACTGACTCTCCTCTTTAGAATTTGGTTGGGTAGGATGAGCTGAGATGTAGATCACACACACACACACACACACACACACACACACAACTTCTTCCTCTCCCATTACATAGCCAACGTTCCTATTCTCATGGGTTCTCTAGGACCCCACCCTTCAACACCACTCGCCCATCTTCTGTCTTCTTCCAGAACTCCTTTTGGCCTCTGCTTCCATGCAGACACACTCCTAACATCTCCTTCTCTCCCTCCCCTACTCCCCTGACTCTTAGCCCATACAGAACTGCATGCATGTAACACCTGCCACGCTTGGGGAAGCAAAGCTTGCCCTCTTATTCTTAATCCCCTCCTTTTTAAGTCTATCCACACCACAGTGGTTCTCAGCTAGGGGCAAATTTGTCTCACGCACACACGACTGGGGACATTTGGCAATGCCTGAAGACATATTTGGTTGTCACAACGAGATGGGGGTGTTGCTACCAGCATCTAGGGATAGAGGCCAGAGAATCTGTTAAATGTCCTACAATGCACAAGCCAGCCCCTCTACTCCACAGCGTGGAAAAAAGAGAGAAAGAGAAAGAGAAAAAGAAAGAATGAAAGAAAAGAAGGAAGGGCCAGGCACGGTGGCTCACGCCTATGATCTCCGCACTTTGGAAGGTCAACGCAGGATTGCTCAAGGCCAGGAGTTTGAGACCTGCCCTGGATAACACAGTGAGACCTCATCTCTACAGAAATACAGCCCGGCATGGTGGTGTCCATCTGTAATCCTAGCTACTCAGGAGGCCGAGACAGGATGATCACTTGAGCCGAGGAGTTCAAGGCTGCAGTGAGCTATGATTGTGCCACTGCACTCCAGCCTGAGTGACAGAGTCCCTGGATCTCAACTAAGTAAATAAAATAAAAGAGAGAGGGGGAAGGAAGAAAGCGAGGGAGGGAGCAAAAGAGAGGGAGGAAGGAAGGAAGGAAGGGAGGAAGGAAGGGAGGGAGGGAGACTGTGAGTATCTAGAACCTTACCAGGCATAAGTGGTCTTCTCCACTCTCCTTCATTGCTTTCACACTTAGGATTGTGGCTCATAGATAATAGTTGTTTCAATAAATGTTTACAGGGTCAAACTAAATCTCTGTCCTAACACACTGACATTTTCCAAAATCAGAAATGTAAGGGAAAAAAATACTGGATTTACAATCAGTTGATCTGTCTGTGACCTTGAGGAATGGCTGAAGCCCTCTCTCCTGTGTATCCTTATCTGTGAAGTGGAGTTGTGGTGCTATTACCCTCATGGACTATTACGAGCATTCAATGAGCTGGTGTAACTGACAGCGCTTTTACATTCTAAAAGGTCATGGGATGTTTATTATTTTTGTTGACAAACACTTATTGAGTGCTTATTGTATGCCAGAATTATGATAGACCTTCGGGGGGTGGGACGGGTACAAAAATGAACAGACGAAGCTCCTGCCCTCGCAGATCTTACAGTCTTGTAAGAAGCACAGACAAAAACTAGAATGTTTCAGTATATTATAATCAGTGCTGTACGACAAGAATGCACAGGATATTGTGGACACAGATAAGAAACACTTAGAAGGGTCTTCAAAGATGAATAAGGCTGGGCACAGTGGCTCACGTCTGTAATCCCAGCACTTTGGGAGACCTAGGTGGCTGGATCACTTGAGGTCAGGAGTTCGAGACCAGCGTGGCCAACATGGTGTAAACCCCGTCTCTACTAAAAATACAAAAATTAGGCAGGCATGGTGGCACACGCCTGTAATCCCAGCTACCCGGGGTGCTGAGGCAGGAAAATCGCTTGAACCCAGGAGGCGGAGGTTGCAGTGAGCCAAGATCGCACCACTACACTCCAGCCTGGCCTGGGCGACAGAGGGAAAAAAAAAAAAGAAAAAGAAGAAAGAAAGATAGGTGAATAAGAGCTGGTCTAGCAAAATAAAAAAAAAAAGTGCAGAATAAGATCATAAAAGCTGTAGGTATAGGTAGGGGATCACATCATTAAAAATCTTATATGAAAAGTTAAGAGGATTTGAACTTTTTTCTATAGGAAACCTATTACGGTGTTTTTAAGCAGAAAAGGTATCCATCAAAGAACACATGGGGTACATTGTGGACAACACACTGATTTAAGGGCAAATGGAAGGTGGGGGTGAGGAGATGGCTAACATTAGATTATTACAATAATCCAGGTGATAAAGCCCTGAACTGCCTGGAGAGGAAAGTACAGGGTCAAGGAATAATTACGATGAATGGGGCAGATTAAAGACAGTGGCTGAGTGTCTAGCCTGGATGGTTGAGTGAATGGTGGCATCTTTAGGGGGAGGAACTATGAGTTCCGTTTTAGAGATGATCCATTTCTCCCTGTCTAAAATCCAAAGAAATGGTATTCTAGTATGTAGCTTGTGGTTATCAATATGCATTTAGGAGCATCACCAGCGACCACATAATTAGAATACCGAGAACACAAGAGGCCTTCCAGAAAGAGAAGATAGAGAAAAGAAGAGCAGTAGGGGCTGGGCACAGTGGCTCACCCCTCTAATCCCAGCACTTTGGGAGGTCGAGGTGGGTGGATCACTTGAGGTCAGGCATTCAAGACCAGCCTGGCCAACAAGGCAAAATCTCATCTCTACTAAAAATACAAAAATTAGCCGGGCATGGTGGTGGGCACCTGTAATTCCAGCTACTCGGGAGACTGAGGCAGGAGAATCACTTGAACCCAGGAGGCAGAGGTTGCAGTGAGCTGAGATTGCCCCATTGCACTCCAGCTTGGGTGACAAGAGCAAAACCGTCACAAAAAAAAAAAAAAAAAAAAGGAAAAGAAAGAAGAGCAGTAGGTCAAGGACAGAGTTCTGAGGAATAGTTGAAGATGAGTTCAAGCAGAGATTAAAAATAGGAACACTCAGACAAGTAGACGGAAACCCAGGAGGGAGGGAATCATTCACAGAGGCCAAGAGAGGAAGAGTCTAAGAATTCAGGGAACCAATCAACAGCACCACGTGCATCAGAGAAGGCGACTGAAGGGTTAAGAACAAGGGAATGGAAAGTGAGGAAGTAATGACATCAAGTGTAGGCTACTTTTTCAAGAAACTTTGCTCAAAGGGAAGGAGACAAATCAGGTAAGAACTAGAGGCTTACATAGGATCAACGGAGAGGCTTACAGGGAAGGGCGTGGAGAAATTGCACAAGATTATAGGCTGTGGCTAAAGAACTGGTAGAAAGAGGAGATAATTAAAGGCTCTAGGTCCCTGAGGAAAGAGGAGGGATGAGATTAAGAAACCAGGTGAAAAAATATTGGCCTAGAATAAACATGGGTTACCTTATCCTCTGAGACTCACATCGCCGTATACAAGGTTTCTCTTATGTATAACAAAAAAGAAGTCTATCAATGACATGGAGAGATATGTAGATAAGTATATGTAGATAAAATTTCATACAGTCTTTAAAAAAAAATTCCTAATGTTATTATAAATTCAGAGTTGGAGGGAAGGTTAGAGATGTCAAAGGAAAGGTCATCCCAGGCACATCAGGCCAAAGCCAAAATGCAACTGCCAGACTTGTTGGAACACAATCTCAGGGTCACAGGCTACTCTTCTCATCATCCCCCAAATGCAGTAGGAACCTTAGCCAAGCCCCCTTTCTGGAGACTTCTTCTCCTTGGACTTCTCTACAAGTAAAATAAATGAGTCGGATTAAAATCATAGGCAATAAGCTATCTGTCCATCAACAGGTGAGTGTATAAACAAATTGTTGTATAGCTATACATTGAAACACTACACAGCAATAAAAAGGAATGAACTCTTGATAGACTCAACAACATGGATGAATCTCAAAATAATTATTCTGGGTTTTCAAAAAAGCCAGACCCTCCCCTCCTAAAAAGGGTACATACTGTACAATTCCATGCATATAAAATTCTACAAAATGCACACTAGAGTGGCAAAAGCAGATCAGTGGTCTTTTGAGAATCGAAAAGGGGGTGTCCCAAAGGGGTGTAAGATGGAGAAATTACAAAGAGGCATGAGGAAATTTGGAGCCATGATGCATGTGTTCATCATACTGATTGTGGTAATGGCTTCACAGGTGTTTGCAAGTCAAAACGTAAATTGTAGACTTTATGAACAGTTTATTATATGTCGATTATATCTCAATAAAGCTATAAAAACATGTAATCACAAAATGACCTTTAGGTGCCTTCTAGCTGACTTTCAACTCAATTTTTTTCCTGATGGCTCTTTGATCCCTTTACCCAATTGCCTTGAAGAAATATCATTGGCCCCAGGCAAATATGCTTTTGTTCTCAGAAGGCACCAATCCTGGGTTTTTGCAATTGAAAAAAAAGAAAAGAGGAAAAATGTCTGAGCCCCCTTAATAACTAAGGATACAGTTCATTCCTCTTCCCATAAGCTCACCAAAATCTTACTGGAATCAAACATTCTAAAAGATTATTTCTATTCCGTGTTTTAGAGCCTAAAGTAAAAAAGATAAGCTTTAAATCAAACAGAAACTTTTTCCAGCAACTTCTACTCTTGTGATACTGAACTGAACTGAAGCAAAAGATTTTAAGAGTTGCCTGAATCCTTTGGAGTTAACCTGGTTATTGACTTAAAAAGCCTAATTGTGAAATTGACTTAAAAATCCCCTGTGAAAGAAGGGGTCTCTTCTCTCTTTGGAATGACACTCTCACTAACAATTTTCTTGATAAGAGGACCCAACAAACAGCAATAGAAATAGAAAACTATAGATTGCTAGGTGAGAGTATTTTTTAACCTGCTTCAACCTACAACTGCAAAATGAACTGGCCCAATTTAATTAGAAAAGTCTCACAATTTCTGACCACTGATCTACATTCCTGAAAGGTTCCATGTGAAATAAATGTGGTGGGGTGTGTGTGTGAAATTGAATCATTTTCTAACTCATTCAGTATAAAAAAGAAATAGACTTGGGATCATTTGAACTCTGCCTTTGCAATTTATCATCTTCGTGATCTTAGACAATCTCTTAATTTCTCTAAGCTTCAACTTTCTCCTCTAAAATGGAGTTGAACTCAAAGGGCTGACCTAAAGATTACATAAAATGAGAAAAAGTAAGGTACTGGGGCTGATACATAGACAGTATTCAATAAAGCTTTATGAAATCTGTATTGTAAATATCCGTTGAGGTATAATTTCAGAAGCCTTTATCTCTTCTTCTGATAAGCCTTCATTTGGTTATTATTTAATACCATTCAACTTAAAGTTTATCATTCTCTCGCCCTGTGTGACATTAATAATCTGCAATAATAACCCACAAACATGCAAGAACACATTAAGGGAATTTGCTATTTAAAACAGCAACAGCTAATACTTGGTGAACACTTAAAATATACCAAATGTTGTGTATGCTTTTCACAACAGTCCTATAAGTTTCATACCGTTATTACTTTAATTTTACAGATGAAGAAACTGAGGCACAGATAATTTTTCCAATGTTACAGAACTACTAAGAGGCAGGCTCCAGGATTTAAACAAGGCAGCCTGACTGTGGAGTATCTGAGCTAAATCACTACTCTATACTGCGAGATTTTTTAAAAAATAAAATTTTAGCCAGGCGCGGTGGTTCACGCCTGTAATCCCAGCACTTTGGGAGCCCAAGGCATGTGGATCACTTGATGTCAGGAGTTCAAGACCAGCCTGACCAACATGGTGAAACCCCATCTCTACTAAAAATACAAAAATTAGCCAGTCGTGGCGGCATGCGTCTGTAGTCCCAGCTACTCGGCAGGCTGAGGCAAGAGAATCGCTTGAACCCGGGAGGCAAAGGTTGCAGAGCTGAGATCGTGCCATTGCACTCCAGCCTGGGTGACAGAGCGAGACAAGGAAGGAAGGGAGGGAGGGAGGGAGGGAAAGAAATTGTAAACATTTTTGTTAAACAAATCATCACAAATCCATCTTCTGGGTAACATAAAAATCACAGGTCTCTTAAGAAAGAGATTTTCAGAAGTACTAGATCATCATGTACTCGTACATCATGAAGTCTACCCCCCTGCCTTTAGGCAGGTCCACAACTAAATAACTCAGGCCTGGTAAAATGACTCCTAAGAACAAAATCCCAAAACTTCTACCCACAATTCACTCCAAAGTTTAATGTGAGGAAATTTTTATTATTTTTAATTGACACATAATAATAGTACATATTTATGGGAAGGGGAGGGGAGTCGGGGGTTGCCAAAGATTGGTTAAAGGAAATTCTTAAATTACAAGTAATTCAAATACTTGATGCTGCAGGCTAGCCCCTATTTCATGGGTTAATGAACCCTAATATTTCCATTTTTCTTACTCAACTATTAAATAAACATGTATTAAGTATGCCCAGCTGAGTTATATCACTGAACATGGAGAGAAAAAACTCAGGTTCTGATAGGATTGATCAAGAGATTGGCCAGCTGTGTCTGTTTGGAGTGGGGGATGCAGGAATAGAGTACGGAGAGGAAAGGTCTTCATTTATGGAAATGGGCACAGAGCTCCCAGACAGCACCATGTAACCCTCGTATGGGCTTCACTATGTAATGCTGAAACATCCCAACACCCAGAGCAAACCCAGGAAAGGTAAACGGGCCAATCCCAAGCAGGCATGCCCGGAAAAAACCACACTTCCCTTTTCCTGAGTCTTAAATCTGTCTAACACCACCGGCTTGCCATCTTCCCGGTGTAAAAGTTTTTCTTTTACTGAAGGCTATAATTAAGTGGACTCTTTCTTTTCTGCAAACAAAATACTAATAACTTCAGTGGCTGAATTAGAAATGCCCCAATGTGATGTTGGTGAGTAGGGCAGGTTGAGGAAAACGTGAGGCCCTTAGCCTAGGAGACACAAAGTCTGGATTCCAGGCCTGGTCCTACGTTTGCCTTCAGTCTGTATTTACTGGGCACCTAAGGCCCGGGGATGCGGAAGGAAAGTCAGTCTCTGCTCTCCCGGGAACATACAGTTTATCTAGAAAGACGAAGTGCACAAGCCGCTGTGCACTGTGGCAGGAGTTAAAAAAGCAATGAACTCAAGATATTAAGGAAACACAAAGGAAGCTTTCCTTGGCTTTTACCCTTGAACCTCGCTGAACTTCTTAGATTCCGTTCATTAAAATTAGAATAATTCCTTGTTAATATACTTGGTGGTGTTGCAGGGTCGCAATGGCCAAAGCTCCCAGAAAAATATAAAGAACTCAAGGTAGGGATTTTTGATTAGTGAGGTAATGATGCTAATCTGTACACTGAAAAGACTGTTTCATTTCAGCTGTGCTATAGGAAAACAAACAGTTACAACTCGCCAGTAGTTTATCAAGGCGAAAAAAAAAAAAAAGGCAGCGCATGGTGGCTCACACCTGTAATCTCAGCAGTTTGGGAGGCCGAGGCAGGAGGATTGCTTGAAGCCAGAGTTTAAGACCAGACATACCGAGACCCTGTCTTTACTAAAAATAAAATTGTCAAGTGTCCTGGCGCGCACCTGTTGTCCCAGCTACTCAGGAGGCTGAGATGGGAGGATCGCTTGAGCCCAGGAGTTCGAGGCTGTAGTGAGCTATGATCGTGCCACTGCACTCCAGCCTGGGCAAAAGAGCGAGACTCTGTCTCTAAAAAAAAACAAAACGAACCAGGTTCGGCCTAATGCAGAGGGAAATCAGAAGCAATCCCCAAAGTCAACGCCTTGGAAAAGGACGCCCTGGGTCTCAGTACTCCGGGTCACGCGCGTCCTGCCGCTCGCTCTCGGGGCGCTCCCACCTACACCGCCCTCATCCCCAGCCCCAGGCCGGACACCCGAGACAGAGGTCCAGGACCGCACGGACCAAGTCGCGGGCGATCCCTGGCGGCCAGCTGCGGCCATTGACCGCTGGAAGCGCGAGGGGCGGGGCGCAGAGCGAGCGCGGGGCGGGGGTGTGGTCTTCTCGCGTGAACTGATGGCGTCATCGAAGCGACGGCCCAGAAGGAAGTCGCGTGCTGAGGGGTGTGACGGTTTTCTTGCTCGTGGGCTCGGACGAGTACGGAGCGCCTGCAGGGACAGCCTGGTACGCGGCCCCCGCCCCTTCGTGCGCGCGCTGGGCCTAGCTGCAGCTCCGGGTCGGGGCTGACCCATCACCCTCGGGAGCCTCAGTCCCAGCAGCTTCTCTCCCTCCGCCGGTCCGCTCCTGGAGAGACACAGAAACCCTTTTCTGTCGCGTCCCCTCCTTGAGAGCCGCAGGGGGACGGAGCGGAGGCTATTGGAGCCGCAGCCCCAGCCCAGGGCGCTTGACCCTCTCTCGGAACGGGGCGGGGAAGGGGCGCGAGTGACTTCGGGGAGGGAAGGGCACTGGCAGGAAAGGACGCAACTGCAGATCGGTAGCCGGAGGCCGCCACGGTAAAATAAGCGCCTCGCAGATGTCCGCGCCCCGGTTACGTTAGACCTGGGAGGCAGAATCCACGCCCTGCGTTCACGGGCCCACGCACGCACAGCTGAACTTTGCAGTCAGTCACCATAGTTCCAGATCATTCAGTGTTCAGGATCCAACTTCTCCGCGTCCTGGTGCCTGAACGCGGTTGGACCCAGGAGCCCAGAGGCTCGCAGTTTTGGACATTGCCTTTCTCTCTGACCACGGGCTTGGGGATCTGTCAGGTGCAAAGTGCCAAAGTATATCGGGGGGAGTGTGGCTTCAGGCTTGTTCAGAGCCCTGTCCTGTTTAGGGCCAAAGGAATAACTGGGAAGGTGGATGCGAGGCCAGCGAATCC
Source organism: Papio anubis (assembly GCF_008728515.1). Classification (NCBI taxonomy): domain Eukaryota; kingdom Metazoa; phylum Chordata; class Mammalia; order Primates; family Cercopithecidae; genus Papio; species Papio anubis. The sequence continues at coordinate 36,099,974 of NC_044983.1, forward strand.
TACCTTGAAACTCGGCTCGCCTGCTGGCTCTGCCACTCCAGCATCTGAAAGGAGTAAATAATGGTTTCCCTTGAAACTGCAGGCAATTAGGAGTGGGAGGCTCTGACCAGAATTACATAGCCACAACTGCCTGTCATTTGGCATCCTCTGTAATTTGGGCCAAAGTACTGCAGCTGCCTCTCTTCCCTACTACTAGTATGAAAGATTCAGTGACAGCACATTCGTGTTCACAGGAAGATGAGGCTGTGTTCTGAACCCTACCCAGCTGGCACGGGTTCTCCCTTGAGCAACGGCTGTATCCGGAGCCAGTGCTTCCTCAGTGCGGTGGGGGCCCTGATTTCACAGTTGAGGAAAGGGGAACGTTGACTGAGAACGAGGAGGAAGCGAGTTGTAGATCTAGCCTTGTGTTCACACGACACCAGGCTGAATATGAGTCACTCGCAGGGAGCTCAGCTTGGTGAGGTCCTCTGGCTGTTGCGGCCTTTTCTCCTGCACGTTGGACCACACACATTTTCCCGTGTCTTTTCCCTAGGATAAAGGCTCACTGATGGCTCAGTTGGGAGCAGTTGTGGCTGTGGCTTCCAGTTTCTTGTGTGCATCTCTCTTCTCAGCTGTGCACAAGATAGAAGAGGGACATATTGGGGTATATTACAGGTAAGGCAGAGAGAGGGAGAAGTCGGCAACTTCTGTTAAATAACTCCCTTTCCTGGTCACTGCTTTCCTAGCAGATACTGCTGAACATCTCTGTTTATATTTCCTTGAACAGGGGAGTCTTTTCAGATTGAGCTTTTTATGTCAGTAACCATGGAAAAGAGAATACACACACACACACATATGTAAATTTAGAACTTCGCTTCGTAGTCCAAGATGATGCCATGGGTGGTGATTAATAAATGTTTATATAGATTTAGAGGCAAAATCTAAAGGAAACTGGTGCTCCTCACAGATCATCCCTAAAATCCTGTTTTCTCCTACATCCCTCTGGCAGTCTTAGCTCTACACTGCTAGGTTACCTTTACAAAAGCCAGCTGAGTCCCAGTTCTTGATGGCAACTTGAGAAGGTAGCCTACTCTGCTAATTTAGGATACTCTTTTGAAATTAACGTTTCAGCCAGCCTGGGTAATATAGTGAGACCCTATCTCTAAAAAATAAAAATAAAAAAATTTAATTAGCCGACTCTGTGTCACGCACACGTAGTCCTAGTTACTCAGGAGACTAAGGTGAGAGGATCACCTGAGCCCAGGAGATTGAGACCAGCCTGAGCAACATAGTGAGAGCCCATCTCTACAAAAAGTAAAAAATTAGCCGAGCATGGTGGCATGTGCCTGTAATCCCAGTTATTGGAGAGGCTGAAGTGGGAGGATCACTTGAGCCCAGGAGTTTGAGGCTGCAGTGAGCTATGATCACACCACTGCACTCCAGCCTGGGTGACAGAGCAAAACCCTGTCTCTAAAACTAAATTAAAATAATATTAACATTTCACGAAAAATGAAAGAGCCTGCAGGTTGACTTATGTCAGTCAAAGCAAGCCTTAGGATAGTGGTTCCTACAATAAATTTAGGAGCCCATTATGTCACTGTTTGTTTTATTGGTTTTTTTTAATTCTTTGCATAATATAAAGCAAAGAAGCACTTATAAGTCGGGTTGCTTTCTTTTTAATAATCTCCATGACCAAGTTTTTTGCTTTATGTCTTTGTGAACTCTTCTTATATGTGCTGTTGTGATGCTTATTTCTGGATTGCTAACAGCAAGTTCTAAAACTCTGGAATTCCTCTCTCCTTTAATTCTTTCTCCCCATGATCTGCTTACATGTTCCCCAAAAAGGCTTTTAACTTTATCATTTACATATAACTTGATTAGAAAGGTAACTCTATTGCCAAAACATATATTTCAATTACTTATAAAGTACTTCAAATTATTCTTTTGGTTGGTCATGTCAGTGGACTCCAGCATTAGTGCAGGTAGTTGATAACCACATTACTGGACTTAACTGCCCTAATGGATTGCCACAAGCCCAACAGATATGACAAAGTAAAACAGACTTCATCTTCTTTTTTTTTTTTCTGAGACTCAGCCTCGCTCTGTTGCCCAGGCTAGAGTGCAGTGGCAAGATATCAGCTCGCTGCAACCTCCGCCTCCTGGGTTCAAGCAATTCTCTGCCTCAGCCTCCCAGGTAGCAGGGATTACAGGCACCTGCCACCATGCCTGGCTAATTTTTGTATTTTTAGTAGAGACGGGGTTTCACCATGTTGGCCAGCCTGGCCTTGAACTCCTGACCTCGTAATCTACCCACCTCAGCTTCCCAAAGATTACAGGCATGAGCCACTGCGCCTGGCCAGAGTGCCTGTTATCTAAGTATACCCATGGATTCCGCTGTCTTTTTTTTTTTTTTTTTTTTAAGACAGAGTCTCACTTTGTTGCCCAAGCTGGAGTACAGTGGCCCAGTTATGGCTCACTACAGCCTCAACCTCCCAGGCTCAAGCAATTCTTACATCTCAGTCTCCCAAGTAGCTGGGACTATAGGCATATAACCACCACACTCAGCTAATTTTTTTCCTTTTCTTTTTTTGTAGAGACAGGGTCTCACTGTTTGAGACAGGTTGGTCTCAAACTCCTGAGCTCATGCAATCCTCTCACCTCAGCCGCTCAAAGCGCTGGGACTGCACTAGCGGATTCTGCTGTCTTTATTCCATTTAGCCTGTGTGCCTATTTTTCTCATTGCAAAAGCATGAACAGTGGTTTTATGTTTTACCATCAGGCTTCCTAGAATATTAGGATCTAGCTGAGAGGAAGAAAGGGATATGTGGCCATGGCTCCAGCACATGTCACTCTCTATTATGTGTTTATCGGGCTGAAGGGAAAGTTGACCCTCATGATATTGATCTAATAGAGCCTTCTTGCCAAACTGAAGCTGCGTCTCTCTCCCTCTCCTCTGCAGAGGCGGTGCCCTGCTGACTTCGACCAGCGGCCCTGGTTTCCATCTCATGCTGCCTTTCATCACATCATATAAGTCTGTGCAGGTATGCTTGTCCTCTGTGGTATGATTGGATGACTGCAAATTTGGGATGTTAACTAGTGCATGATTTGAAATTATTTAGCCATTGGATGAGTAAAATGCCATTCTAGAGAACGATATTAGGATAATTTTTATGTATATATGTTATATATATATAAATATATTTTTTATATATATAATGAGGCTGGGAATTATTCCTTCAAGATAAAGCCAGAGAAGAACCTGTTTTGAGTATATGGAAGGAAAAGTCGGGGTGTATGTGTGTATGTTTTAAATCACAAGCTACCATGTTAGATGGAAAGAAAACATAGTAATTTTGCTGATTCTTATTTGAATTCAGAAATATGAACATAATTTTTGCAGTGAGTGGGGAGGAGTTGAACTAAGTGAGGGGAGGTGACATCTAAAATAGGAGTGAGGTTAGTTGTGGCAGATCAAAAGCCTGGCTAAGTTAGATTCGCCATCTCTGAAGTATGTCCAGCCAAGAAGAATAACAAGATTTTACACTTTACACTGATGCAGGAGAATGTCTTGGGATACCTGCTAGGCATTTTCCCTGTAAGTTTCGTGTGCTGTTTACCAGGCTTTGTGGCGTTCAAAGTGCGTTCAGGTACATTGTCTCATTTGAGTCTTGTAGTAATCCTGAGAATGGGCTGGGCAGCTGTTAGGGTCTGAGACAGGTTAAGTAAGTAATCTGCTGTTTCAAAACTAGTACAGTAGCCCTCCCCCTTATCCATTATTTCACTTTCCACAGGCTCAGTTACCCACAATAAACCATGGTCTGAAAACAGGTGACTAGAGTACAATAAGATATTTTGGGCCGGGCGCGGTGGCTCAAGCCTGTAATCCCAGCACTTTGGGAGGCCGAGACGGGCAGATCACGAGGTCAGGAGATCGAGACCATCCCGGCCAACACGGTGAAACCCCGTCTCTACTAAAAAATACAAAAAAACTAGCCGGGCGAGGTGGCGGCGCCTGTAATCCCAGCTACTCGGGAGGCTGAGGCAAGAGAATGGCGGGAACCCGGGAGGCGGAGCTTGCAGTGAGCTGAGATCCGGCCACTGCACTCCAGCCTGGGCGGCAGAGCGAGACTCCGCCTCAAAAAAAAAAAAAAAAGATATTTTGAGAAAGAGACCACCTTCAAATAACTTTTATGATGGTATATTGTTATAATTGTTCTATTTTATTATTGATCACTTACTATATCTAATTTATAAATTAAACTTTATCATAGGTATGTGCTATAGGGTTTGGTACTCTCCCCAGTTTCAAGCATCCACTGGGGGTCCTGGAACATATCCCCCTGAGGGGATAGACGGTGCCTACCATAAATAGAAGAGGTAGAAGCAAGCATAAGTCTTAAGGTGCCCAATCCAGTGTCATCTTCACTAAACCATTATTACTCAGTTTGTTTGTGTGGTGGTTTACTTACAGCTGGGGCAGGGGCCTTTGCTTGGCTTAGCAACCCTATGAGGAAGGAGGATTAGGTGGGGTAATCATGTTTAGTGAAGGCAATGCTCAACCCAAATGGTTATTCCAGGACAAAGGCATTTAGGATTCTGAAACGTAAGTTACTTTGTCACTGCCCATCTCTAGCACTTTATGTTTCCTCTGTTTCCAGACCACACTCCAGACAGATGAGGTGAAGAATGTACCTTGTGGGACTAGGTAAGGTACCCAGAATAAAGCTTTTAAGCCCAAATAAGTCAGAGAAAAGGCTATCTGGCTGGCTGCAGGAAGAGACAGTGAAAAGGAAGGCACCCTTTCTTGGTTAATTCCCTGTCTCGTAGCTCCCTATATTGATTTGGCCAGGTGGTGGAGTGCAGTAGAGGAAATCACAGAAGGTTCAGGAGGGGCTAGAATGCCGTATGTAATAAGGAGTTTGCACTTATTCTATTATAAGTGAGGATTGGCCAGGTGCAGTGGCTCACACCTGTAATCCCGAGGCAGGCTGATCACGAGGTCAGGAGATCGAGACCATCCTAGCCAACATGGTGAAACCCCGTCTCCACTAAAATACAAAAATTTAGCCAGGTGTGGTGGTACGCGCATGTAGTCCCAGCTACTAGGGAGGCTGAGGCAGGGGAATCACTTGAACCTGGGAGGCAGAGATTGCAGTGAGCCAACATCATGCAGTTGCACTCCAGCCTGGCGACAGAGCGAGACTCCATCTTTAAAAAAAAAAAAAAAAGAAGTGAGGATCACTATTCACAACAACAAAGACATGGAATCAACCCAAATGCCCATCAACGATAGACAGGATAAAGAAAATGTGATACATATTCACTATAGAATACTATGCAGCCATGAAAAGGAACAAGATCATGTCCTTTGCAGGGACATGGATGGAGCTGGAAGCCATTATCCTGAGCAAACTAGCGCAGGAACAGAAAACTAAGCACCACATGTTCTCACTTATAAGTGGGAGCTGAATGATGAGAACACATAGACACATGGAGGGGAACAACACACACTGGGGCCTGTCAGTGGATAGGAAGTGGGGAGAGGGAGAGCATCAGGAAGAATAGCTAATGGATGCTGAGCTTAATGCTTAGGTAATGGGATGATCTGAGCAGCAAACCACCATGGCACACATTTACCTATGTAACAAACCTGCACATCCTGCACATGTACCTCTGAACTTAAACGTCGGGAAAAAAAATAAAATTTTAATGTTAAAAACAAAAAAAAGAAGTGAGGACGCACAAAGGTTTTTAGCAGATAAATGACCTGATACAAGAAGATAACTTTTGCATAACTAAGGAGAATGTCATAAAGTTAGGGGAGACCTTCAGGGCAAAGAGATCCGAAGAGAACACTACTATAGCAGTCCCACTGGAAAGCAAAGGGAGTTTAAACTGGGATAGAGTAACAAAGAATACCACAGAGAAACACTCTGACAAATCCGGAATTGGAACATCCCACAAGATCGCAGGCCTGATCTCTTCACAAAGTGGTCGTATTTAGAGGGATGCTGGATTGAATGGAGACTTACAAGAGACATAAACAGAAGCAAGGGTGAGCATTGATTAGAACCTGGTTCAAAATTAACAGCTATAAAAGATACAATGGGAACTGTGTGAGTCCACTCAGGCTGCCATGACAGAGGACCACACACCAAGGGACTAAAATAATAGATATTGTCTCACCATTCTGAAGGCCCAAAGTCCAAGATCAGGGTAACAGCAGGGGTAGTTTTGGTGAGACCTCTCTTCCTGGCTTGCAGGTGACCACCTTTTTGTCATGTCCTCACAAGGCCTTTCCTCTGTGTGTGCAAGAAGAGAGAAGAAGGTGTCTGGTGGATACCAGACCTGTTGGATCACAGCCCACCCTTATAACCTGTTTAACCTTAATTACCTTCTTAAAGGTCTAATCTCCAAATACAGTCACATTGGGGGTTAGGTCTTCAACATATGAATCTGGGGGCGAGGCATACACAGTTCAGTCCATAACACAAACTGTTGGGGAAATCTGAATAGGGACTGGGTATTAGGTGATATTACAGAATTACTGCTAATTTTCTTAGGCTTGAGAATGATATAATGAGTGTGTAGGAGAATGATCATTTTAGACCATGCTCGCCAAAGTAAAGGAATAAAGTATCCTAACTGCAGCTTACTTTGAAATGTTCAGGAAAAAAAAAAAAGGCCAATAAATAAGGTAAAATGTTATCAGTGTTGAACTCAGGTGTCTAGATATGGATGTTAGTTGTACTATTCTTTCAGCTTCTCTATGTTTGAAATCTTTTTATAATAAACATTTGAGGGCAAAGGGAGTGTGACACTAAAGTAATAGTGAAGACAGTTTAAGAAACATTGACCATAACATTCCATAGTAACCTTGTAAGTTCTAAAAACTTCACCTTGACCCTCCTTAGTCTTCTCTGTGCAACTGATTAATCAAAAGGCATTGCTGATTCCAAAGATATGAGTTACTCTTTCATACTGTTCCCCAAAAGTCTCACTCGTGTCTTTGTAGAGATGTTCCTAGGCAGTGTGATTTCTCAGGAGAGTATGTTGTTGCCATGAGCCCTGCAGAACCTCCTGCTTGGAGATCCAAGCTGCCTTACAACCTCCTGTGAACTCTTCTACTCCTTTTCTGCCAAGCCCACATCTTACACCATCGCCCTGGGGGACTGCACCATATCCCAGAGCTTCCCAGTGACTTCTTGTCCATTCTCCCTCCAATAGTGGTGGTGTGATGATCTACTTTGACAGAATTGAAGTGGTGAACTTCCTGGTCCCAAACGCAGGTACGTCTTAACAGTTTATTCCCACCACCAGCTCACTTTCCCCAGCATGCCACTCCCGTGTCTGTTGTAGCACCTCGGAAAAGGAGAGCTGCTGTGTCTGAGGGCATTTTGAGTCTTGCCTTTTCTTATGCCAAGCCCTCTCCTTCCCTCTCAGTGTATGATATAGTGAAGAACTATACTGCCGACTATGACAAGGCCCTCATCTTCAACAAGATCCACCACGAACTGAACCAGTTCTGCAGTGTGCACACACTTCAAGAGGTCTACATTGAGCTGTTTGGTAAGAAAGTCTCTCCTGAGCGTGCCATGCTTAAGCAGGGTTCCTGGAACCACATGTGTCTCCACTGCCTAATGCCTGGCTGCCTGCAGGGTGTGATGGGCACTTAGGGACAGGAAATGTTAAAGAATCTCGTGCTCAGGAGCTGGTCACAAAGGAATTCCTGGAGAGTGCTGATGGCAATGCAACAAGATCCTTAGAGGGCTGGAGCTTTGGGCACAGGGATCGTAGTGGAGTAGAGTATTCACTTCTGGCCTCAATCAGATGCTGGAGTGGAAATGTGTTTCCACTGTCCCTAAACTGTCATTCAGTAATGAAGACAAGATCCATTCTAGAAGAACTGCAGAGATTTTCCAGCCCAGCATCCTCATTTTAAGATGAGGGTACCGTGACCCAAAGCGAGAAAGTCGCAGAGCCAGGTGCCAGTTAGTAGTGGAGCTGAAACAGGAGCTTTCCTCTCCTGGCTCTTCAGCATTCCTCTCACCATGCCACACTGAATGGAGGGCCCCCAGGAATGGGTGATGAAAAAGACATGATTCCTAATTCTAGAAGTGTGATGAGAACCATAGTTCCTTCCAGTTCCCAGAAACTTTGTGATTATTATTTTTTTACTCTGTACCTGTAGCGACAAATAGAAAAACACTTTAAACAAAAAGAGTCCACGTGCCTAAGTAGATATGTTTTGTACTTATTTTTTTTTTTTTGAGACAGAGTCTCGCTCTGTCGCCCAGGCTGGAGTGCAGTGGCGCAATCTCAGCTCACTGCAAGCTCCACCTCCTGGGTTCACGCCATTCTCCTGCCTCAGCCTCCCGAGTAGCTGGGACTACAGGCGCCCGCCACCTTGCCCAGCTAGTTTTTTTTTTTTGTATTTTTTAGTAGAGATGGGGTTTCACTGTGTTAGGATGGTCTCAATCTCCTGACCTCGTGATCCGCCCATCTCGGCCTCCCAAAGTGCTGGGATTACAGGCTTGAGCCACTGCGCCCGGCCTTTGTCCTTTTTACCTTTTTCAAAATAAAGGCAACCTGACTTAGCAGCAAAGGAAGGACACAGTTGGGTAACTGTTACAACCTGTTTGCAGTCAAGTATTCTGTTTAAACTCACTGCCAGAAATTCTCTAATAGCCAATGCCAAAAGTAAATGAATTTTTAACCAATAGTATAACTATTCTTGACACTAGGACTGGAAAATGATTTTTCCCAGGAATCTTCATAAAAGGGACCCTGAGCGAGAACATTTTTCATAGCAGACAGGAGGAATCATCCACATCGCCAACAATCATAATTAAGCAAAACACCTTTTGCACCATTTAAGATTTAGGAAATCATCCAAATTACTTTTAATGTTTGTGCAGTAGAAAATGAATCTAAATTCATTTTATAGGGTTTGTAGTCTTTTATCGGTTTGGGATTCAGTGTGCTTTTAAGAAAAAGTTGGTAAATTTGCCATTGATTTTTTTTTTAACCTCAAACTAATAGAATTGTATAAAATATTAATTCTCTCTAGCCATTGTCTTAGGGCTTGTGCCATTACATGAACATTTCAAAGCACTGAAACAAAAGACCAAGGATCCCCAATGTCCCTGGAGAGAAAATTAAAATACAAACTTGTTTTTCATTAGAAAACTTACTTTCTTACAGCTAAAGTTGGTAGCTTAGTGAAGTACAGCTGCTTGTATGGAGAAGCTGGGGAAATATATTTGCTTTGAAACTTTTTTTTATTTTTACATCTCAGTCTTGCTAGCAGGCACTACTTGGCTTAGAATCTGTCATATCCATAAAGGAGGAGTTCATGTTTCTAGTCCTGGCCCTTCAACTCAGAAGGTTCTTCTATACTTTCCTTCTCTCAGGACTCCCATAGCCCAGACTTTAAACATGAAGCTGCATAATTTTCATCACTTCTTACTCTGCCGCATCCTCTTTGCCCATGTTATTAAAGTATTATCTAATACTTACTCAGAAGTTTACCTGAAGAACCTCTTTGTGTGTTCTTAGTAATACAACTTTTTTTCCTGTCCCAACACCTTTTAATACAGTTGGATAAAAACATGGATACAAACACGTGGATATAGGTATCACTGAAGCAGTCTGACATAAAATAATACCTATATATACAACACTCCTCTGCAAATAGCAAATGTAAAGTAAAAGATACCCAACAGATAATTTTGTTTATCTCACTATCATTTATTTATTAATCTATAACATCTCCCTCCCATGTGTCCATGCAAGGAAGCAGTACTAGCTGTCCGACTAGAGGGTAGCTCCCTTGGGTTACCTATTGAGACCCCATTTTCATTCGGATCTCAGCTGTCCTACTCCCTCACTGCAATCTGGCTTTTCCTTCTTTGAGTATAAAGTCTGACATGGGATGGCTCACCTATAGCTTCAGTGTGTGAAGTAAAGAAAGCAGATTCTGGCTTTTAATGGGTCTCCTCTGACAGTGAAAGATTCAAACCACGGCCAATTCCAAGAACCCTTCTAAGAACAGAGACAGAGTCACTTCAAAGGATCTGACTTGCTATACTTAAATACAATTCATGCTGCTTTTCTCTATGACACACCATAATATTTTGTCCAAAAATCTTGAAACATGTTATTAACTTTGAAGAAAGAATAAAACCAGCCACTTTAGAGACTGGAGACACTCAAGCACTGATCTATTCATAAAGTTTCTACACAGCTGAATAAGTTTGCATTAAATGGACAAAAAAATAGTACAGAAAACCTAAATAGAGAAAATAGAAAAAAAAAAAAAACAAAAAAACAAAAAAATAGAGAAAAATTCATCTCCTAGAAAGCAGGTCAAATGCACTCAGTTAAAAGACCTCACTGCATGTAGGAGAATCAGTGGGAAACAACATAAAGCCTTCTGCTAATACATAAATAGGAACCAGTCTATGTAATCAAGAAATTACTTTGTCTCCTGATCTAAATGCTTGCCTCCAGTCTAGGGCTCAGAAAAAAGCCTGGTTATTTGAACTGGTTGTCAATCAAGGTCCCCTTCATTTTCGCTTTCTTGGCTTCCCGTTCAGCCAGCTCTTGTAGTCGTCTCTTGCTCATGCCTTTGCGCTTTAGCTGTTTTTCAATCACTTTGGCGTTCTGTGCATACGAGTCAGCAACTTCCCTAGCCTCAATCTCCTCTTCCTCTTCATCAATGGTAGACACAGTGACAGAACTGAACTTGCCCATGTCTTTGGTCCGTTTGGTCATCATCACCTTCTTAGGAGGCTCTTGTTTCTGAGTATATATGTTCGTTTTCCCAAAGCCCTGGCCAAACTTAACTACTGCTCCATCCACAATGAAGGTAACAGGAGCATTCTTCGGCTGGAATTGGTAGAAGAGCGGCAGTCCACACTTCGCACATTTCTTTCTGTACTGTCGTTCAATGCCTCCAGGTCTCCGCAGATACATAGTCTCTTCATCTTCTGTGTTACAAAACTTATGGGCATGTTTGGCAGCATCAATCACACGGGACCGGTCCCGAGGCCTCATAGGCAATTTCTCTAACTGACAGTCCAGCACTAGGACCATCTGGCCGCACAAACAGTAGTACACATGGAGGGGCTTCTCACCGTCGTCATATTCCTCCCGGTCCCGAGTGTCAGAGCAGACTACTGACCGAGACACTACTTTCGGCATGGTTTCCAGGAGCAACCTGAAAACTCTACGCTAAGAGGGTCGCGGCGAAATGACGTCACGAGCGCGCCGTTCGCCTTTTCCCTGCGGCTACCTTAATAATATAACTTAAATGGCATTTATCAACATTTCCATAACATATGAACATCAGTATTACTAAAACACCTTGAAAAGTATTTCTTTCGCATTTTCCCGGTTAGCTACTAGCCCATGGCCACAGGCTTCCACCTTGACTGAGATATAATTTGGTCTGATGAATGACGTTATTAGCTTATGGAGGACACGGGCCATTTAAAGTTTGATTGGTATTCTACTTAAAAAATTAAAATATGAAATGTAATATTTAGTTCTAGTTGTTAAATTGGTTGACCCCTAGCAGGTGGGAGGTGCCGACTTGATGACGTTTCTCCTTCGGTGCTCAGGCTTGTGAGAGCACATCCTATATGTAGAAACGTTACCGTCCCTTGTTTACTGATAGTACTATCTTAAAATCCTAACAATCAAGGCCCACCAATTAAACAAGCTTGTTATTTTTGCTACTAGCCAGCTTCCATGGGCCTCCATTTTGGCATCAGTAAAAGGACGGAGACTTTCTCTTCTTCAGAGGCTATTTGAGCACAGGTGACCACAAAAGGACTACTTAAAGCAGATGGCAGCTGACAGCGAAGCAGAGATGTGGTGTACAAGTCCCAGCCTGATTTCACTTAGTCTTTTTCTCTAAGCCCCGCCGGGATCTTATCGAGGATCTCATGGGCAGAAGGCAAGGAAGGGGATTCTAAAACCTGAGAAGCCCAGGCCAGAGAAGGCAGCTTTGGTGCTGCTTTTCTGAGATTGCAGCTGGAAAGGAAGGCAGGGGGAGAGTTGGTTACAGCTGTTCCTACATTTGTCTGTGAAACAACTCATGTGGATTCCAGACAAAGAAATCAGGACCAACGCAAACAGCACATCAAAAGCCTGGGGCTCGTTTCCAGAACTGTACATTTTAATTTTCCCTTCCTGTTGTTTGATGGAGTTCCTAATAGAAACAGTCTTCCTTGGGGCTCTCCTTGACGTCAAAGTCTGTTTTTCTTTTAGAAACTTCTAAAATTACTAGATTTAATGTGCTCAGCTCTTTCCACAAAACCTAAATAGCCATTCCACCTTCCTTCTTCAGGGAAACTGAACCTTCCTTCTCTTTGGCTGCTGTTGTCTAGGGAAAGGCTGCTGCCTCACGCAAGAAATGTGCTAGAATTGTTTGTTCTTTTTTTTTTCTTTTTAAGCTCTCACCCGCTGTAGGGCATGGTTAGTATTTTCAGAACAAAGGTTGAGTTTTATCTTGAGGCACAGAAATAGAATGCCCTTGCGTTCGCCGTGTAGAGGGCTGCCTGCATAGGCTGCTTCAGAAGTTGGGCAGGGGATCTTTAGATTTGTGGGCTTTGATAAGCACACTCCCTTGGGAGGGTACATTCTTGAGCTGGTGACTAAACTTGCACTTTACCCTCATCCTGCCCTCCCTCATCTAGAAAGTGTAACAACTCCTTTTTCTCTGTCTTTTCTTTATTCCAGATCAGATTGATGAAAATCTCAAACTGGCTTTGCAGCAGGACCTGACCTCCATGGCCCCTGGGCTGGTCATTCAAGTAAGCATTGCTGCATGGGAGCAGCCCCTCGCTCTCTGACACTGCATCCCTTCTCCCAAGGAATGTCCTTTTTGTGCAGGAAGATCAAGGCCCAGTGGGAACTGCGTGTGTCCCCTCACTACCCTCACTTTCCCATCAGCTGCTGTTTTAATCTCTCTCCAGGCTGTGCGGGTAACAAAGCCCAACATACCAGAGGCAATCCGCAGAAACTACGAGTTGATGTGAGTATACCCTCTGCCTGGGCTGTGACCACCACTGACTCCCACCTCCCACCTCCCACCTCCCACCTCATCCCATCCCAGAGGTAACTGAAGCTGCCAGGCTTCACGGTTATCCCCTTGCTGGAGGATTTGCCACAGCCCACTGCACTGTAAGATTGGGCAGGCACGTCAGGGCCACCACTGGGGCTCCCTGCCTGTGATTGAGAACACCAGGATAAGCCCTGTAGAGCAGCGATGTTTTGAAAAGGGCCAAGGGGCCTTGTTTGTGTTCAGTGACTCATGCCCAAGGCGTAGACAGGAGCAAGACACCAGTAAGTGGACAGACAGGTGTATTTTACTAAATTATGTTTTATTTTCCACAAATGAGTTACTTGGGAGGAGAAGAGCTATGTTACTGTCAGCTTTTATAGATCAGCTTTTACCTGGGCCATGGAACAGCCTTCCAGGAGGAGTAGGAAATGGGAGTTTGCCTCTCTTCAGCAGAAGAATTCGACTTCTCCTGGGGACAGTGAAGCTCCTGAGTTTTCCATAGCTGCCTCACAGCTTTTTCTCCTCTTCAGGGAAAGCGAGAAGACAAAGCTTCTTATTGCAGCCCAGAAACAGAAGGTGGTGGAAAAGGAAGCAGAGACAGAGCGGAAGAAGGCGCTCATTGGTCTGAATGTGGTTCTGTGATCCCCCTTTCCAGGCAGAAGGGCTGGGGGTGGTGGGAAGATGCAAGGAGGCTGAGGCCTGGTGAGACCCCATGGTCCTCCAAACCACTTCCACAGCGCAGGAGTGGCAGGTAGACTCCCAGAAACAAAGTTGAAATTGTCAGATCATGGCCAAGGGTAATGAGTTTTGAGTTCCCACTTATTTCTTAAATGAAAGAAGCCCCGCCTGGTTTTTTTTTGTTGTTTTGTTTGTTTGTTTGTTTTGTTTTTGAGATGGAGTCTTGCTCTGTCACCCAGGCTAGAGTGCAATGGCATGATCTCAGCTCACTGCAGCCTCCACCTCCCAGGTTCAAGTGATTCTCCTGCCTCAGCCTCCTGAGTAGCTGGAATTATAGGCGCGTGCCAGCACGCTTGGCTAATTTTTGTATTTTTAGTAGAGATAGGGTTTCACCATGTTGGCCAAGCTGGCCTCGAACACCTGACCTCATGATCTGCCCACCTCGGCCTCCCAAAGTGCTGGGATTATAGACGTGAGCCACCGCGCCCAGGCTGTTAATTCTTCATAATAATGGCTAACACTTAATTAAGCACTTACTGTGAGCCACATACTTTTCTAACCACTTAATATGTGGGTTAAGTCAACCCTCACAACCACTGTGTGAGGAAGGTTCTGTATTATCCTTAACCTCGTTTTATCAAACCGAAGCACAGAGGGGTAAAATGCCGTGCCCAAGGGCATATGGCAAGTAAGGGGTGCAACTGGGGTTCAAACCAAGGACACTGGCTCTAGAAGCTATGGTCTTAGCCACTGCGCTGTATTATCAACAACCAACCTGAGCCCTGTCTACAGTGAAGGGCCAGGCAGAACCCTGCTAGAGTACTCCATTCTTATAGAATATTCCTTTGGAGAAGTTCCCTTGTGAAGTTAGGGCTCATGCTTCGTGCGTTGGGCCCAGGTCTCCTCGGTTACTATCTCACGCCGATAGAAGGGGGCTGTGCTCACTGGCACATCCCACTCTGCCCATGTGTGCCCTCACAGCTGCCCTCTGGGGGCTCTCCAGCCAAGCTGGCCCACCAGGACACTCAGCTCGGGTGAAAGGTGAAATTAGTCAAACTCTGAAATGCCAGAACCCTAAGTCTTTCCTCACTATCATTTATGCAGAGGCAGAAAAAGTGGCCCAGGTGGCTGAGATCACCTACGGGCAGAAGGTGATGGAGAAGGAGACTGAGAAGAAGATTTCAGAAATTGAAGGTAAGCAGAAGTGGCTGTCATGCCTGAGTCCTCCTCAGACCACGCCCTGGGGCCAGTGGGTAGGGGAGCCATTGCCTTTGCTCTTTAACTGTGCTCAAGGATGTCATGATCTCCGCACAACAGCAGCTTTTCTCCATGCGGAGATTTGAATTTTGAAGCGACTGTGGCCAGGCTAGCATCTGTTTTCTACTTCAGAGAGCATCTGTTCATTCAGCAAATGTGGCTTGACTACCAGTATGTGCCCAGCATTTTGTTAGGCATGAGAAAAAGGAAGTCCCGTAGACCTGCTGTCTTGGAGTTCCCAGGCTAGCGGGGCCTTGGAGCGGTGGCAGCGTACTCTCAGCAGTTGGCTCTCCCCACTGCCTTAGCTTCTTCTGCTCCAAAGTTGGTCGGTGCCATGGTTTTGGGCTCCAAGTCTGTTCTCCAGGTCTATGCAGATATTAAGCCAGGTTTGAAGAAGACAGATTTTCAGCACCTGTCAGACAGGAGCTGGAGAGAAAGGTTTTCTTTGCTGGCTTTTCTGAATATCATTCACCTTCTGTTCCTGCTCCTAAGCCTGCACCTCCTTCCCACTGCCCACCTCTTCTTGGGGTGGCTTATTTCAAGCAAATTCCAAGGCAAAACTGGGACCTCAAGGCCCAGCTTCAGGCTACAAAGTGTTATGTCTAATTATACTCATTATTGGGCCTGTCAGGCTTTGCAGGGGCCCATAGAGGAGCCAGTTAGGATTTCACAGATCAGTGGCTCCTCATTAGGGAGCTCTTAGCAAAGCAACACGTTTTTATTTCTCACAAATACATGTCATCAAGTGCTCAGGCCAGCTGAGGGGGCCCCATGGCAGCCAGAACCCTGGCTGGACTGAAGCTCCTTCCACGAGGGGTCACACTGAGGGCACGCAGTGAGAACCCACCCACAGACTGACCTTTCTCCCAGACATGTTGCTACATATATTACTCACATGAGGCTGGCCCATTCCCAAAGCAAGGAGGTAAATATCAAAAATTTTCTATCAGCTTGACAGAAAGCTAGTCTCAGAGCTGATTAGGGAAGAATATGGCTTACACAGTGGACTTAAATAGGTCTTAATCCAAACACGTGTTGGTCTGGACCATAGCATGTAATTCTCTCTCAGAATCGCGCCAGCTTAATCACTGTTAATTAGGACCTTTTTGAAATGATTGATGGAAATAAAAAGGAATTGAAGTTGGAGAGGGACTGAACTATGTTATGTTCATGGCATTCAGTTTTAGGGTGGATCCACCTCTGGCCGTACTTAGAGCCACCTTTGAGCTTTCCTGCTTTTGCTGTGTAGCACAAGAGGGAGGAGTGGCAAGCTCTGGCCTAGAGCTTGAGGCAGGGTCCCACTGCTGTGCTTCACAGACATGGATCTCCAAAAGAAGTAAGACAGGAAGCGCTTCTGGCTAACACTGCTTTCTTCCATAGAGCTGTCAACATGTATGTTTGGGCCATAGCCACAGACTTGCTGCCCCTGTCAAAGGGAGATGCTTTCAAAATACTTTTTCATCTTAGTTGATCCTTACAACAACTTGTACAATAGGGGAAAATGCATGTAAAACAGAGGACAAAGCAGTCTCCCCCAGGTCACAGAGGCAATCGGGGCGAAGTTCCAGGGACCAGAACAGAGTCTTCCCATAGCCTCTGCACTTCCTGCAAAGAACTCAGTTTTAGCACTTCACCAAGTTCACTGCACTCCTTCCCCCTCAGATGCTGCATTTCTGGCCCGGGAGAAGGCAAAGGCGGATGCTGAGTGCTACACTGCTATGAAAATAGCCGAAGCCAATAAGGTAAAGACCCCGCACAGCCTGATAAAGAGGAGTCTGGGTCTGGGTCTGTATTGTGGGAGAGTTTCCAGTGTTGAGTGCCTACCACCACCCAAAGCCCTTCATGGCCAGAACTGAGGACACCTGTGCTGTGTGGTGCAAGTACTTTCCTTCTCCTTGGACATGCCTTGATAGAAGTTTAGTTTAATTTTGTGTTAAACATGGAAACTTTTAACTTTTGCAACTCTGCTCCAAGATCTGAGATGACTGTCTCTTACAGAAATGTAACAATGAGACCACAAAAAGTACGTAGGGGCATAAATATTTGACAGAGAACCTCGTCATAGGAAAATTGAAGGGGCACCACCCCCGTCTTCTCTAACATGGTTCCACCTAAGTCTTCCATACTTTTTTTTTTTAAACAGCTGAAGCTAACCCCTGAATATCTTCAGCTGATGAAGTACAAGGCCATTGCTTCCAACAGCAAGATTTACTTTGGCAAAGACATTCCTAACATGTTCATGGACTCTGCGGGCAGTGTGAGCAAGCAGTTTGAGGGGCTAGCTGACAAGCTAAGCTTTGGCTTAGAAGATGAGCCCTTGGAGACGGCCACTAAGGAGAATTGAAAAAAACTTGATGCGACTGCAAATGACACTTAAGCAGATCTTTATTTTTTAAGATGAATCAGAATGTTCCTGCCTCCCCCACTACCTTCTCTGTCTTCCAATTACTGTGGTGAAAAAGAAGAAATGAACTTAAATCTACTCCCTTTCCAGGGAAGGGAGGGTGGGGACTGATGGGGGGTTTTATTTCAGGTAAGCAGTTTATATGACTTCCAATAAGATTTGTAAACCATGGGCTTGACCTTTGACCTCTAGACACTAATTTTATCCTTTGAGGCTGGCTTAATTAGGGATGCTATCATTAAGGAGGGGGAGAAATGTAGAGTGTTACCTCCAACTGATTTGATTTCCCTTATTTGGGAAAATGCAGTCCAGCGTTCTCACCTCTGCCTCCGAGGTGGGAGATGTCTGTGGGTGAGGCTCAGCAACTGAGCAAATACGTGCCTGTGAGTTTGCCAGTAGAGCTGTGAAGAAACAGCTGCAGAGAACGTTCGACCTTCCTGGCATTCTTGTCCGCATGTGTGTGAGTTATTTTAGAGGCGTGCTTTCTTGAGCCCTCATAAGGAAGTACTGGTGCTAGGTTTTGCAAGATTTTGTATACACTTTGCTCCTTGCCCTAGGGCTCAGAGTGGTGGTTTCTGACTACATTTCTAGAGTCAGAGCTTGATCACCACCACTCAATTATTTCTGCATCTTTTCACCTATCCTGTGATTTTTTTTTTTTCTTCTCAAAAATTCCGTTCATTAGTTCCACTCAGTATCAAGAAGACAGGGACAAACAACTCAGGTGTCTTAACAGCTGCTGGAGTGGGATCCTTGTTATCTCTCAGCCACTGCAGGACCTGCCTGACAGGCTATGTGTGCACCTCGAGATGAAGTGTCTTTCTATTGTTGTAGAGATTCTGCAGTGAAGAGGTCTGACACCATGTGTGCAGGAGGAGGAACGATCAGTCAAGAGATGTCCTGGTCTTAATGCCTGTGGCTTATGCAGGGAGTGGGTCTGACTTAGTGATAAAAGGACTCTATTCACTAAGTAGCCTGTGTTTTTAAATCCAGGGCTGCAGGCAGCAACACAAGTCAGGCTGAACATTCGGTCTCCAGGGACAGCTGTGTGGAGCAAGTCAGAGTTCATGCCCAAGTCCCCAGGTTGGAATGGCTGTGCCAAAATCCATTCAAAGGGTTTTCTTTTTCATTACTAGTCAGAACATTTTGAGTCGCCCTGGGAGATTCAGGATGGGGAGAGCAAATTTGAACAAAAAGTTTTTCTTATATCCTGAGATTGAGGGGCTGGGGGTGTCCAACCTGTATAGCCCATGGATTGTGTCTAGAATTAAGTGGAGGGCAGCTATCTGGAGTTAACTTGCAAGCATATTGGTGTCCTCCATGACCACCTCTGGCTTAGGACTCGGCCCTATTATGAGCTGACCCCCCCACCCACCGCCAACTCCTGTACCCCTCTTCCCTAGGTGAATCTGTGAATGGTCCTTTCTGGCAGCAGTCCCTGCCTTCTTTTCGGGCCCATGCCCAGACTTCTGGTTTAAGGAATGGTCCCAGAGCTTGGACCAGCTTGCTCAGGAGTTTTGGGAGCATTGAGCCTGCCTAGAAAGATACAGTGTTAGCTCCCCTTACTTCAAAGTTGCCCTTCTCTATTCTGACCTCTGGGACTTCCGGTCCTGTGCACAGTTCTTGCAGGCAACAAAATGTGCCTGGGAGTGATGGATTTTAATGTGCTCCAGAGTCCTTTCAGAAGGTGGTCATTTCCCTTGGCCGGGCACGGTGGCTCATGCCTGTAATCCCAGCACTTTGGGAGGCCGAGGCAGGTGGATCACCTGAGGTTAGGAGTTCGAGACCACCCTGGCCAACATGCAAAACCCCATCTCTACAAAAAATAGAAATATTAGCTGGGCTTGGTGGCAGGCACCTGTAATCCCAGCTACTTGGGAGGCTGAGGCAGGAGAATCGCTTGAACGCAGGAGGCAGAGGTTGCAGTGAGCCAAGATCACGCCACTGCACTCTAGCTTGGGCAACAGAGCGAGACTCCGTCTCAAAAAAAAAAAAGGTGGTCATTTCCCAAGACCAGCACAGGGGGTATCCATTTAAAATACATCCATCTTCCTCCCATTTCTGTGCTATTAATCACTTATTAGAGCAACATGACATGCCCAGCATCCCCACTTCCCAAAAATGTCTGCTCCTTCTACCCTGAGCTCTTGTTGCCTAGGCCTCAGAAAACACCAATTCACCACAGTAGAACCGGGAGCAGGGATAGCTCAGCTTCTCTGAATAGCACACTTTGCTCAGGTCTTAACTCGAGGGCCTCTCCGGTACTAACATCCTGCGATAGCTTGTCCCATGACCACAAAAGAGCCTCAGTAGAGTCAAGTCCTGCTGCAGCTGCCCCGCCCCAAGTTTCTATCATTTCCTCTTTAAACAAAAAATACGTTATCCTACACATTAGTGTCATTCCAATGGTTGTCTCTTATCTGTCTAAATAGCAAAATCATGGAAATCAGCTGTTTTCTTTGCATAGGACAACTAACCCATCTGTCTGTATAACTTTGTTTTTATTTTAACTCTTACTAGAAAATCTAATCTTAAAACATTTGAATTCTAAACATGTAAAATGTGACACCTGCAATTTTGTAGACAGTGAAGTCATGGCTGCTATTTATAAATGGAACATCTATCAAAATAAGTAACTGTTTATAAAATTCAGTTTTTGTAGGATTTTCCAAGGAGGAATCACCTTGGTTGAATGTTTCTCACTCATTAAACTTTGCAGAAGTGATTCATATTCAGTAGTTTTTAATCACTTTTTAAAATACAAGGACCGAATGTTTGCAAGGAAACCAAAGTTTATTAATAATTTTTATATAAGTAAAATAAAATAGATGTAGAGGGATCTGTGATCATATAAAAAGGGAGGGTTACTGAAAGAATTTTAGCAATATATTGATTCAGGAAAAGGAGCTGTTTTATAAATGATCATTCACTGTTCCTGTGGTTCTATGTATCTTTCAAAACTGATACCTTTACTATTTAAAGAGAGTAAATAGTGAAAGTAAGATGGTCATACTTACCGACTTTATCTATTTAAGTTTGATGGAGATAAACTATATCTTGGCTAGTGGCTACTGTGTCTGTGAATGTAACCAGTACTTCTTTAAGCTCTATTCAGTAGGGTTCTAGCCACTGCTGTTTTGTTGTTTCTAGCCACTGTTTTTTTTTTTCCTTGTTTCCTTATAAAAGAGGTAATAACCAATCATTTTGTGTTTGTATTTCCATTCCTTTTTATTTCTGCCTTTGTGTAGACTGATAATTAAATAGTCAAACTACTTCTACTTTCAAAGAGCCCCAAGGGCTTAATGACCCCATTTGTAACTGAGAAATGATTCTTGTTTTAGTAATCATTCTATAAATGATACTGCTGGATTGATTCCCTTAGGTTGATAGCTGGAGGAATTGTTTTGGACAATACTAACAGTCCCATGTGAATTTATGTCTTAGTTTTATTTACAGTCTTGCTAAGTAAAATGAGTCTTTGTATCTACTTTTTTATTAAAGTGAAATTTAGCAATAGCTAATATTAGGTGACATAAAGAAATAAAACATCCCCAACTAGTGAGTTAAGTACAAGATCTCTCTAAAAATATACTCAGATGAAAATCTAGCCCCATTATCGATACAGAATTTGTGAACATGGCATAATTCTTGGTAGGTGCTATAGAGATTTATCATTTTAAACAATTCACACACCACTGCAATTCAGCTCCAAAGGACAAAGATATTTTCAAGTAAACTAAAACTCATTTTGTTATCAGTTCAGTGGACGAACTCCCAGTCTTTACTCTGGAAAGCTGCCCAGCTTAGGGTAGCCAGATAAAACATAAGATACCTAGTTAAATATGAATTTCAACAACGTACAATTTTTAGTATAGGTACTATATGTCCTAAACACTGCATGAGACATACTCATACCAAAGAATTTGTTGTTTATGTGAAATTCATATTTAATTGGTTATTCTGTATTTTTACTTGTTAAGTCTGGCACCCCTAGCCCAGGCTGTCTCAGGTTTTTTTAACGGGGCTCCCAAGCTTTTTCTATTGGTTTGAGAGCCTGCTACACAAATAATATGATCTTAACAATTGAATGGGTACATTAAGAGTGTAGTTACTGGAGTTAGACTGCCAAAGTTCAAATCACTGCTCCACTACTTCTTAGGTGTGTGGTCTTGAATAAGTTTTTTGACCTCTCTAAGCTTCAGTTTCTTCATTAATAAAATGAGTGGCTTATATGAAATAATGCATATGAAGGGCTTTCACACTGTACCTTGCATGTATATATTCAAAAACAACTTATTTTCAATCTGGAGAAATGGGCTAAAAAACACACAGCTATTAAATGGGAACCACTAAGTAGAAAGCCAAACACATGTGAAAAAAAAAAATGGAATAAGATTACAAATAGGATAGCACATAGAAGAAGGGAATGACATTGCAATGCAGCAAACACAGTATTGAGGATACACACCTCTACAAAAATGTTGTGTAGAAAATGACCTGGTTTAAAGAAAAGAAAAGAAGCCGAGTGCAGTGGCTCACACCTGTAATCCCAGCACTTTGGGAGGCTGAGGCAGGTGGATCACCTGAGGTCAGGAGTTCCAGACCAGCCTGACCAACATAGAGAAACCCTATCTCTACTAAAAATACAAAATTAACTGGGCATGGTGGCGCTTACCTGAAATCCCAGCTACTTGTGAGGCTGAGGCAGGAGAATCACTTGAACCTGGGAGGTGGAGGTTGCAGTGAGCCAAGATCACAGCACTGTACTCCAGCCTGGCAACAAGAGCAAAACTGTCTCAAAAAAAGAAAAGAACCTGATTTGGCCCTGTTGAGAGGAATTGTCCAGTTCTGGGCTCCAATTTTAAAAAGGAAAGAAATTTGAAGAAGCTAGAAAGAAAATATTAAAACCAAAAAGGAAAAAAAGAGAAATAAAGCTCATAGGTTGATCCCAGAAAAGGCAGAAGGGACATTTAATGACTTCACGATTATAAAAGTTACATAATGGTAGCTAAAAAGAGGAAATTTGCTCGAATAAAGGAGGATTTTTAAATAATTTACTTAAGATCAGGCTTGCTAAGGCTGGGCGCGGTGGCTCACGCCTGTAATCCCAGCACTTTGGGAGGCCGAGGTGGGCGGATCACGAGGTCAGGAGATCGAGACCATCCTGGCCAACATGGTGAAACCCCATCTCTACTAAAAATACAAAAGAATTAGCTGGGCATGGTGGTGTGTGCCTGTAATCCCAGCTACTTGGGAGGCTGAGGTAGGAGAATAGCTTGAACCAGGGAGTCAGAGGTTGCAGTGAGCCAAGATTGTGCCACCGCACTCCAGCCTGGCGACAGAGCAAGACTCCATCTCAAAAAAAAAAAAAAAACCAAGATCAGGCTTGCTAAACTTTCACATGGGGAGGAGTAGTTACCTGCAAATAGAAAATAAATATTCTTCTCTGATGGTCTTCAGAAATTGTGCAGACTCTGTGCTGTTTGGGATGGTTTAAATGTCATTCTTTCTGTATGAAACCTCCCTAAGTTTTCCCTAGGTCTAGGGTTCTACTATCTATATAGACATTTCAAAGGCCAGATGTGATGGCATGTTTGCCAAGGGCTTGCTGTCATGGGCTACTCTACCTGAATTCATTTAAACTGGGATGGGACATGGGCATTATTTCTCCATTTCTCTTTAGAGCTAAGTAACCAGGCAACAGCAATTTTCTATTTTACTTTTTTATCCCCCCAAAAGAATCACAGTAGGCTCAGAAGGAAATAATTTTTAAATCCATATATGTTTTTCTCGTAATTTGGTTTTATTCTAGACTATGAGGGTGTTTTAAAAGCTTGATGGCATTGATGGTGAATAAGTATATTGGATTTTAGATTGTTTATAAAATCTATTTCTCTGGGCATTTGGCTCTTTAATCTTTCTCTTTTCCCCTTTATCCTTGCAAATTATTGGAGCAATTTAAAGACAATTACTGGTGATGAAATGATTTTGGACTTGTATTTTTCAAGGATTAGGTTGTAGGGGAGGATGAAAGGTTAACTTGGATGGTTGATGTCCCAGGAGGAGGAAGAGAAGAAACTAAAAAAGAAAATAAGGAAAAAACGGGAAAAAGTGAAATGAAATTAATTCAAAAGTACAACTAAAAAGAAATTGGAATGTGAAACGACCATGGGACTGGGGGCACCATGATCTTTTTGTCTCCATTTCCATTTTCATAAGATCACAGAATGTCAGAGATGAAAAGCATATTGGAAGTAAATCGGCAATAAAGCCTGTCTTACTCAGCCTGGTCTCTCTTAGGGTTCCTTCACAGAGTAATGCCTCAATAAATGTTCACTGAATGGATAAGGGGGTGGGAGGATGACCTTGCCTTGTAATTCAAAGAATAGAGGCCTTTGGCAGGGCACGGTGGCCCACGACTGTAATCCCAGCACTTTGGGAGGCCGAGGCGGGTGGATCATGAGGTCAGGAGTTCAAGACCAGCCTGCCCAACATAGTGAAACCCCATCTCTACTAAAAATACAAAAATTAGCCAGGCATGGTGGTGCACACCTGTAGTCCCAGCTACTCGGGAGGCTGAGGCAGGATAATCGCTTGCACCCAGGAGGCAGAGGTTGCAGTGAGCCGAGATGGTGCCACTGCACTCCAGTTTGAGCAACACAGCAAGACTTCATCTCAAAAAATAAATAAATAAATAAATAAATAGAATAGAACAGAGGCCCAGTCTAGTAAATGAAGCTACGACTACTTGTCATAGTGACCTAACACCTGGATTATACATTCCCTAGATCTGTGAGGTATTTGTGGTTTTAAAATGTTTTCCAAATAGCGCATCATTTGAAGTGTTTCATCTCACCCAATCCTTCCTCTACACATCCCGTCACTGTGATCCCCTGTCCTCCCCATCACTCACTGCTGACTCGCTCCTTCCCACCTGTGTCTCTACAGCAAGTATCTATTATGCTCACACCACAAAGGGCCATTCTGGTCATTTCAAATTTTTTATCATTTTGGTTGGACTGCAAATGTATCAAGTCCAGAGACATTTTATTTGAACACAACTACTCCTAATGTCAGCAGTCCTAGTTTGAAGATAACCCAGTTAATGTCTACCAGGGTAAATGACCAGAGACTTCCAAAAAGAAGTCCCTTATTTTAAGGACCTGAGGTTCTGCCTATTGTGATTTTCCCAGAGCAGAAGATGTGAAATTCTATCTCTGTTCCTGGGAGTCTGGTGAAAAAATGTGAGAGGAGAGAGTAAGAATATTGCCCCTTCTTTCCGGAAAGCTCTAATAAACCCCATCACCTCAAGACAAGACCACCTGAAGAAAAAACATTAGCCATTTCTCTAATACAACAGCATCCCACTTCATTAAGTTGAATTAATGTTTGAGAATATTTCAACAGAAATTGCAGGTAAGAGTGCTTTCCTTAACCAAATTGATCTCCTTCTCTTTCCCCATAGCACCTACTATTTCACCACCTGACTATGTAGCATTCTGTGTTAATCTTTTTATGGTCTGACTCCTCATCAAGTTTATAACCATATTGTCCACAGAAGGGAACTCAAGAATGAAAATCAGGGCGTTGTGGCCCGCATCTGTAGTCCCAGCTACCCTGGAGGCGGAGGTGGGAGGATTGCTTGGGCCCAGGAGTCCCAGACTAGCCTGGGTAACATAGTGAGACCTCATCTCAAAAAAAGAATCCAACTGAATGTGCTGAGCTCCTGCTAGAGCATCTAAAGCTGCCTGTGGGCTGGGCGCGGTGGCTCCCACCTTTAGTCCCAGCTACTCGGGAGGCTGAGGCAGGAGAATCGTTTGAACCCAGGAGGCGGAGGTTGCAGTAAGCCCAGATCGGGCCACCGCACTCCAGCCTAGATTACAGAGCGAGACTGTCTCAATAATAATAATAATAGTAATAATCATGCTGCCTGTGTCCCCTGATGAGGCAGCACTGGCCGCAGGTGGCCGCTAACCTCTTGAAATAGGGATGGTCCGAATTAAGGCACATGCAAGTCAACACTACACCGGGTTTCAGAAACACGTACGATTCTCAAAAGAATCAAAATATTGCATTTAGTTTATCTATTGATTGCATGTTGAAATCTTACTTTGGATATATTGGGTTAAATAAAGTATATCATTAAAATTTCTAAACTTATGTGCCTATGAGAAACCTCCAAATTACACAGGTGGATCGCGTTATATTTCTCTTGGACAGCACTGGTCTGAAGGATGACAAAAATAACGATACGTTTGAATCACGCCGTGTCTTTAGGGAAAAGAAGAAATAAGAGTTTCCTTTCGTGTCGCTTAGGGGTTCCTCGCAAGCACCATCTGACAGAGAAAAGCCCTGGCTCCCGCCCCAGTGGCTTCTAATCCTGGTCCTCGCGCCCAGAAAGCTGGGAACGGGCAAGCCTGGCAAGGCGTTTTGAAAGGGAACAGGACCCCCCGAGTATAGGATGCGTTTTTGCCTCACAAAAGTCCCTTGGAGGTGGGGGGACGGCAGCGGCTGAGGGGCAGGAAAGAGGAGAGCACACGGCGAGCGGTCCTTGGAATCAGGCACGCAAAACCTCGGCCCCCAGGCTCCCATTTCCAGGTTCGGGGGTGACCTCCTCAAGATGGCCGCCGCCTGGGGGCGGGCCGCTACGCTGCATGGGTGTTGATTGGGTGAGACGACTCGATGGTGAGCAATGATTGGTTTACACGGCGCGAGCTGGGCGGAACCGGAAGATGGTGTGTGCCAAGGGCTGCCAGGGGCCTGGGGCTGGGCGTCGGTTCCCGGGGGATGTGGAGAGCTGGCAGCATGTCTGCTGAGCTGGGAGTCGGATGCGCATTGCGGGCGGTGAACGAGCGCGTGCAGCAGGCGGTGGCGCGGCGGCCGCGGGTGAGGAAGGAGGCTGCGTGGGGACGGTGGGCGGCCGCCTTGAGAAGAGGGACACCTGCGTGGGAATGGGTCGTCACGGTGACGCAGAGGGGTCTCCCGGAGAGGCGGGTCCGGTCGGCCGCCTAGGGCCACGGAAAGGCTAGCGAACGGTTTCCCCAGCCTCCTTACCCAGAGTCTCTTAGGTTTTCTGGAGATTGGCTTCGTTGGAGCAGGGGGTACCGCTACCTCGGGAAAATGACTTATTGTCCAGGTATCGTGGCCACTTGGGCACCGCGTCGTTTCGGGGTCGACAGCCTTGGCGGATGCGAGGGGGGCCAGGCCTGTGCCCACGGACGGTTAGGGGAGACGGGGGTACAAGAGCACCCCGCGGAGGCCAGACACGCCCGAGATCGCGTGTGTGGCAGCGTCTCACCTGCTAAGTGCCCAAGAAATGCCAGTGCCGCCCGGAGGCCGAGGTGAGGGTGGACTGGCCGGACTTCGCTGGCACCAGAGCGGCACTTGTTTTGGGGGCAGGAGGGAGCAGTCCAATCCCAAGCTGGTTAAGGGGAGATTTCGTCTTTTGTATGTATGTATTTTACCTCCTCTTGGACTTTGATTAGACCAAGAATCACAATCTGCCCAACTCACTGCAAGTTTAAGCTGAATGATGGTGGAATGAGACTGACCTTTAACAGAGAGTTCACGGGTTTCTCTGATCAAGCATTTATGCTGGCTGAAGACACGACCTGTATTATAGTCTTTCCTTCACTGTTCCTTAGACCTTACCTTGAACAAGTCAGGTAACTACTCCGGCCCTCAACTCTGAAAGCTCTGAGCTCTCTTCAGATGTTAATATTCTGTGATTCTCGGTGATTCTCCAAGAAAAATCTAGGGCTTCCCCTAATAAACATCACTCTGGAGGTTCTCTCAGGAGAACTCTCAGGCAGATGGGCTGCCTGTTCGGGTAACTCTCTGGAAAACGTCAATCATCAGCATAATCCCAGTAGTCACGACTTGGACTCAGAAGAGGCTGATTACGCATCCCTGTGGAAGGAAGGAAAAGGAGACATTTTTCTAATTGATCTGACTCCTTCACGTCCTTGAGAACACTGTGATTCTGTGAAAACTTCAGGGGGTGATGGATACAAGAAGACTGAATCGTGCAAGGATAAATGAATCTCTTCTCTTACCGTTTCTATGTGGATTGGGTGGCAGCAAAACGCGTAGAACCCCTACTCTTTGTGTAGTGTTCATGAGAGGATGTCACGTAGATCTAATCCTGAATCCAGAATTTTTTATGTCACAGTGTTAGTTCTGCCACTGGTTCTTTTCTTTTCTTTTCTTTCTTTTTTGTTTTTTTTTGTTGTTGTTGTTGTTTTGTTTTGTTTTGTTTTGTTTTTTGTTTTATTTTGAGACGGAGTCTCACTGTCACCCAGGCTGGAGTGCAGTGGTGCAACCTCAGCTCACTGCAACCTCCGCCTCCCGGGTTCTAGCGATTCTCCTGCCTCAGCTTCCCAGATAGCTCGGATTACAGATGCCCGGCACCACACCTAGCTAAGTTTTTGTATTCTAATAGAGATGGGGTTTCACCATTTTGGCCAGACTGGTCTCGAACTCCTAACTTCAGGTGATCCACCCACCTCAGCCTCCCAAAGTACAGGGATTACAGGTGTGTGGCTCACCTGGCTGTGCCACTGGTTCTTAATTCACAGATTGAACAATCAATTACTTAGTTACCTAAGTGGGCCACTTTTAGAGTGAATGGGGCAGTGTTATTATTGTGTAATGATACACCAGGACCAGAATGAGTCGCCAGAACTGCTAATGTTTGGGTTTCAGAAGCCAGAAGTGACCTCTCTTTGACTCAGAGTGCAGCCTTCTATTAATGAAGTGATTCTTAAGCCTCCAACATTAGTATGTCTTAGAGTCATCTGGAGAGATTGTTAAAAAGGAAATTCTCCGCTGGGCGCGGTAGCTCACCGCTGTAATCCCAGCACTTCAGGAGGCCAAGGCGGGCAGATCACCTGAGGTTGGGAGTTCCAGACCAGCCTGACCAACATGGAGCAACCCTGTCTTTACTAAAAATACAAAATTAGTCAGGCGTGGTGTTGCATGCCTGTAATCCCAGCTACTCAGGACGCTGAGGCAGGATAATCGCTTGAACCCTGGAGGCAGAGGTTGCAGTGAGCTGAGATGGCACCATTTTCCTCCAGCCTGGGCAACAAGAGCGAAACTCTGTCTCAAAGAAAAAAAAAAAGGAAATTCTCACCCAGGTGATGCCGATGCAGTTGATCAAAGACCACGCTTATAGGAAATACTGCTTTAACTTGCCCAGCTCTCCTGAGAGAGAAATTTCTTCTGGTATATATTGACATCACTAACATATTAGATTGAGATGCCATGCCCCTAAAAAACATTTGATCACCACTATTTGATATTGATCTGCCTACAGTGTTGAAAAAATAGATCTTACCTAATGCCAAGTTGAGATCAATGCCCGTCTATCCTACAGGATCTGTCCTATGGGATTCATTGGGATACTGTTCCCAAACATTCACTCATATGGCTCTTTCCCTCTTGGCAGGATCTTCCAGCCATCCAGCCCCGGCTAGTGGCAGTCAGCAAAACCAAACCTGCAGACATGGTGATCGAGGCCTATGGACATGGGCAGCGCACTTTCGGCGAGAACTACGTAAGAGCCCTTTCCTGAAGCCCTTTGGAAGCATCATGATTGCCAGGCTTCTGACTTGTTCTGTTTTGACCTTTTAGGTTCAGGAACTGCTAGAAAAAGCATCAAATCCTAAAGTAAGTAGATAGCTGAATTCTTTAATTTATATCTAAATCTTGGCTCGTTAGTTGAAAATTAGACCCATCTTGGTGTTTGAGTTGTATGGCAATTTTAGGATGGCTGACTTTAGATTGGGCCAGGGGTAGAAATGTCAACTTTCACCTTGAGCCCCAAGT
This sequence comes from Papio anubis, assembly GCF_008728515.1. Lineage (NCBI taxonomy): Eukaryota > Metazoa > Chordata > Mammalia > Primates > Cercopithecidae > Papio > Papio anubis. Next base: position 36,129,193 of record NC_044983.1, read on the forward strand.
AATTCTCAGCTAGATTTTTCTCTTTGTTCAGACTATCGTTTTCTCCTTGGTGGGGCTGTTTGGAAATGGTGGTTTCAGGAGCTTGCTGTAATCTTGAATCTTTTCAAGATTTGAAAGCTTAAATCAGTTCATCCCTGATGGGCGATATCTGAAAGGTGGAGGGAATTGATGGGAACAAGGAAGGAAGATAAAACAGAAGCCTTAGATTTTTCTCTATCCTTTTACCTCATTAGGAGGCCGGGTGAAGACTGTGATAGTTTATTACATTTAAGGAACAGAGAGTGAATGTGAAAGGTGACAGGGAGTGCACGAGGCATTTGAGCCAGCAAGGACTCTGTAAATCTGAGTTACACATGGTTACCTTTTTCTCCTCAGATTCTGTCTTTGTGTCCTGAGATCAAATGGCACTTCATTGGCCACCTACAGAAACAAAATGTCAATAAACTGATGGGTAAGATAAAACTAAATATGAAGACAAAATTGCTCTGTCATTGTATTGCTTATACTATCCTTTGTGGAAGAGAAAGCAACTTTTAGAATAGCCCCAATTCACCATTTGTTTTTGGAATTTCTTTAGGAAAATCTGAGTTTTTTGTTTTTTGGGTTTTTTTGTTTTTTTTTTTGAGACAGAGTCTCGCTCTGTCGCCCAGGCTGTAGTGCAGTGGCGTGATCTCCAGTCACTGCAGGCTCTGCCTCCCGGGTTGATGCCATTCTCCTGCCTCAGCCTCCCATGTAGCTGGGACTACAGGTGCCCGCCACCGTGCCCGGCTAAGTTTTTTTTGTATTTTTCATAGAGACGGGGTTTCACCGTGTTAGCCAGGATGGTCTCGATCTCCTGACCTCGTGATCCGCCCATCTCAGCCTCCCAAAGTGCTTGGGATTACAGGCGTGAGCCACTGCGCCCGGCCGAAAATCTGAGTTATTAATAAAAAGAGAAAACATCATGCCGAGAACAGAATGAATTCACAATTGTCTGGGTTATATATACTTGGAAACCTACCCAACATCGTGTTTATTATTATTTGGTGGTCTTTCTGAAAAATTACAAAGAATCGTAGCCCATAAATTTTTTTAACTAGCAAAAGAGACGTTTCTGTTCTTTTTCCTTTAAATAAAAGGCTACAGCAAATAAAATACAATACAGTAAAGTAAATATAGTAAAGTAAAATTACGAATTATAGTAAATGCCAGGCGCGGTGGCTCAAGCCTGTAATCCCAGCACTTTGGGAGGCCGAGACGGGCGGATCACGAGGTCAGGAGATCGAGACCATCCTGGCTAACACGGTGAAACCCCGTCTCTACTAAAAATACAAAAAACTAGCCAGGCGAGGTGGCGGGCGCCTGTAGTCCCAGCTACTCGGGAGACTGAGGCAGGAGAATGGCGTAAACCTGGGAGGCGGAGCTTGCAGTGAGCTGAGATCCGGCCACTGTACTCCAACCTGGGCGGCAGAGTGAGACTCCGTCTCAAAAAAAAAAAAAAAAAGAATTATAGTAAAGTAGGCCAGGCACAGTGGCTCACGCCTATAATCCCAGCACCTTGGGAGGCCGAGGCGGGCGGATCACCTGAGGTCAGGAGTTCAAGACCAGCCTGGCCAACATGGTGAAACCTCAACTCTATTAAAAATGCAAAAAATAGCAGGGCGTGGTGGCGCATGCCTGTAGTCCCAGCTACTCAGGAGGCTGAGGCAGGAGAATTGCATGAACCCAGGAGGCAGAGGTTGCAGTGATCTGAGATCATGCCACTGTGCTCCAGACTAGGTGACAGAGCAAGACTCCGTCTCAAAAAAAAAAAAACAAGAATCATAGTAAAATAAAATTAAGAAAGACATGGAGATCTTTAGTAACTGAACTGATTTCCCTGAAGGTATCAAAATTTAAATAACCTGTATTTATTTTGTAACAGTTTTATTGGGGGGTAATTGACTTACAATAAATTGCACATATTTAAAGTATAGAATTCGACAAGTTGTGATGTATGTTTGCACCTGTGAAGCCATCACGACAAACAGTGAGTATATCTATCACCCCCAAAAGTTTCCTCCTGTCCCTTGTTAATCCCTCTCTTACCCGTCCCACTTCTCTTCCTCAAGAACCACTTACCTGCGTTCTGTCACTGTTAATGTATATTAGTTTACATTTTTTAGAGTTTTATCCAAAGGGAATCGTGAAGTATATAACTCTTTTTGTCTGACTTCTTTCATTCAGTGTAGAGATTCATCATGTTCATACCTGTATCAAAGGTTCATTTCTTTTTATCATTCAGTAGTATTCCATTGTATAAATATATCACAATTTGTTTATCCATTCACCTGTTGATGAACGTTTGGATTGCTTCTCATTTTTGACTGTTGCAAATAAGTTGCCATGAATATTTGTGTACAGGTCTTTGTATGGACATATTTCTCTTTTTCTTGGAATAAATACATAGGAATAGAATGGCTGAGTCACAAGTTAAGTGTTTAACTTTTTATAACTGCAATAACAAACATAAAATTTACTGTCTTGAGTTTTTTCTTAATTTTTATTTATTTATTTATTTATTTATTTATTTATTTATTGAGACAGAGTCTCGCTGTGTCACCCAGGCTGGAATGCAGTGGCGCGATCTCGGCTCACTGCAAGCTCCGCCTCCTGGTTTCACGCCTTTCTTCTGCCTCAGCCTCCCGAGTAGCTGGGACTACAGATGCCCACCACCACGCCCAGCTAATTTTTTGTATTTTTAGTAGAGACAGGGTTTCACCGTGTTAGCCGGGGTGGTCTCAATCTCCTGACCTTGTGATCCACCCGCCTCAGCCTCCCTAAGTGCTGGGATTACAGGCGTGAGCCACCGCGCCCGCCCCGTCTTGATGATTTTAAGCATACAGTTCAGTGGCATTTTGTAGTCATGTTGTTGTGTGACCATCACCACCATCTATCCACAGAATTCTTTTCGTCTTGCAAAACTGAAACTGTGTACCCATTATGTATGCTTAATTTTTTAAGAAACTACCAAACTTTTCTAAAGTGATTGTGCCATTTTACATTTCTACCCGTAGTGTTCAAGTTCCTCCACATCCTTGTCAACACTTAGTATGGTCAGTCTTTTAAAATTGTAGCCATTCTTTCTTTTTTTTTTTTTTTTTGAGATGGAGTCTCACTCTGTCGCCCAAGCTATAGTGCAATGGTGCAATCTTGGTTCACTGCAACCTCCGCCTCCCAGGTTCAAGTGATTCTCCTGCCTCAGCCTCCCAAGTAGCTGGGATTACAGGCACACACCACCACACTCGGCTAATTTTTTTTGTATTTTAGTAGAGATGGGGTTTCATCGTGTTGCCCAGGCTGGTGTTGAACTCCTGAGCTCTGACATTCTGCCTGCCTCAGCCTCCCAAAGTGCTGGGATTACAGGTGTGAGCCACTGCATCCGGCCCAATTTTAGCCATTCTAATAGGTATATAGTAGTGTCCTTGCATTTCCCTAATGCCTAGTAATGTTGAACTTTTCATGTTTGCCATCTGTATATCTTCTTTGGTGAAGTATCTATTAAAAGTATTTTGCCCATTTTCTAATTGGATTATTTTCTTACTGTTGAGACAAGGGAGTTCTTTACATATTCAATTTACAATTCACACCCGGCTAATTTTTTGTATTTTTAATACAGATACGGTTTCACCGTGTTAGCCAGGGTGATCTCAGTCCCCTGACCTCATGATCCACCCGCCTCGGCCTCCCAAGGTGCTGGGATTACAGGCGTGAGCCACCGCACCCGGCCCATCTTTATCAGATATGATATGAGTTCTTCATCAGATAGGTGCTTTGCACATATTTTTCCTCAGTCTATGGCTTGTCTTTTGAAAAGTGAAAGTTTTTAATTGGAATAGCCCAATTTATCAGTTGTTTTTGTTTTTGTTTTTGTTTTAAAAATGTGCTTTTGCCATCATGTCTAAGAAATCTTTGCCTATCTTAAAGTCACAAAGATTTTCTCCTATGTTTTCTCCTGGCAGCTTTATAGTCTTAGGTCTTATTAGGGTTCATGATCCATTTTGAGTTAATTTTTGTATATGGTACAACATATGGATCCAAGTTCATTTTTTTGCACATGAATATCCAGTTGTTCCAGAACTGTTTGTTAGAAAGGCTATCCTTTTTCCATAGCATTGCCTTTGCATTTTTGTCAAAAATCAGATATCCTTTGATGTATTTCTGGACTGTCTGTTGATATTGATCTCCTCTGTTAATGAGTGATCTATTTGTCTACCTTTATACCAGTAGCTTGCTACTTTGATTTACTGGAGCTTTAAAATAATTATCGAAATTAGGTACTGTTAACCTCCAACTTTGTTCTTTTTCAAAGTTATTTGAGCTATTGTGGGTCTTCTACATTTCCATATAAACCAGCTTTTCAATTTCTACAAGAAAAAAAGAAAAGCCTGCTGGATCGTATTGGATCTTAGATCAACTGGGGAACATTTTGACACACAAAAAAAATTGACTCTCTTAACACATTAACAAGGTATACCTTAGTACTTATTTATATCTTTAATTTCTCTCAGTAATATTTTATAGTTTTCATTGTATAGATTTTCCACATCTTTTCTCAGATTTATTCCGAAGTGTTTATATTTTTTATGCTATTGTAAATGTATTTTTCTATTTCAACTTCTGATAGTTGCTAGTACAGGTTATAAGCATCCTAATTTCAAATTTCTGAAAATCAAAATGCTCCAAAGTCTGAAACTTTTAAGCACTGACATGACACTTAAAAGAAATGCTCATTGGAGCCAAGCATGATGGTTGATGCCTGTAATCCCAGCACTTTGGGAGGCTGAGGCAAGCAGATCTTTTGAGCCCAAGAGTTAGAGACCAGCCTGGGCAACATAGCAAGACCCTGTCTCTACAAATAATACCAAAAAATTAGCTGGGTGTGCTGGCACGCACCTGTGGTCCCAGCTACTTGGAAGGCCAAGGTGGCAGGCTCGCTTGAGCCCAGGAGGTTGAGGCTGCAGTGAGCCAAGATCTCACCACTGCACTCCAGCCTGGGCAACAGAATGATACTTTGTCTCAAAACAAAAACAAAAAAGAAAAGAAAAGAAAAGAAATGTTCATTGGGCCAGATGCAGTTCCTCATGCCTGTAAGCCCAGCACTTTAGGAGGCCAAGGCAGGAGGATCATTGGAGCCCAGGAGTTGAAGACCAGCCTGAGCAACATGTCAAAACCCCATCTCTACAAAAAATAATAAAATTAGTCAGATATGATGGCTCAAACCTGTAGTCCCAAATACTCAGGAGGCTGAGGTGGAAGGATTGTTTGAGCCTGGGAGGTCAAGGCTGCAGTGAGCCGTGATTGCACCACTGCACACCAACCTGGATGACAGAGTGAGACCCTGTCTCAAAAAAAAAAAAAAAAGATTTTGGATTTCAGATTTTTCAGATTAGAGATGCTAAACTTGTTAAGTATATGCAAATATTTCAAAGTCTGAAAAAATCCTAAATCTGAAACTGAAACATTTCTGGTCCCAAGCATTTCACATAAGGGATACTCTACCTGTATATAGAAATATACTTGATTTTTGTATGTTGATCTTGTATCCTGTAACCTTGCTAAAATTACTTATGTTCTAGTTGCTTTTCTGTAGATTCCATTGAATTTTCCACATAAATAATCATGTCATCTATGAGTAAAGACAGTTTACTTCTTTGTATATTTCCCTATTTACTTCTTTATGAATAGAAGTGCTGAGAGTGGGCACATAAGGAGGAATTTCCCTTCTAATTTTAGTTTGCTGAGAGATTTTGTCAAGAATAGATGTTGAATTTTGTCAGTTGCATTTAATGTATCAAAGTGATCATACGGTTTTTTAGTTTGTTAACATGTTGAATCACATTTATTGATATTCTTTTTTTTTTGAGATGGAGTCTCACTCTGTCACCCAGGCTGGAGTGCAGTGGCGTGATCTCGGCTCACTGCAAACTCCACCTCCCGAGTTCAAGCGATTCTCCTGCCTCAGCCTCCCAAGTAGCTAGGATTACAGGCACGTGCCACCACACCTGGCTAATGTTTTACATTTTTAGTAGAGACAGGGTTTCACCATATTGGCCAGGCTGGTCGCGAACTCCTGACCTTGTGATCTGCTGGCCTCAGCCTCCCAAAGTGCTAGGATTACAGGCGTAAGCCACCGTGCCCCAGCCTATTGATTTTCAAATGTTAAACCAACCCTGCATTCCTAGGATAAATCCTACCTGAAGGCTGGGTCTCTGTTATCTTATTACATGTTATATAAACAAAATACTGTGTTATGGGATTTATAACTATGTAAAAGCAAAACGCATGACACCGATAACAGAAAGAAGGGGATAAACAGAAGCACACTAGTGTAAAGTTCTTAAACTGTGTAAAGTAGTATAACACACCTTGAAGGTGGACTGTTGTAAGTTAAACCCCAAAGCAACCAATAAAATAACACAGTAAGGAGTTATAGCTAATAAGTCAACAAAGGAGATATATTGGATTCAAAAAATATGTGAAATGGTATCTCTTTGATTTTCTTTTTTTTTTTTTTTCTTTTTTTGAGACGGAGTCTCACCCTGTTGCCCAGGCTGGAGGGCAGTGGTGCGATCTTGGCTCTCTGCAACCTCCGCTTCCCAGATTCATGCGAGTCTTCTGCCTCAGCCTCCCAAGTAGCTGGGACTACAGGCACGTACCACCACGTGCAGCTAATGTTTTTGTATTTTTAGTAGAGACAGGGTTTCACCATCTTGGCTAGGCTGGTCTCAAACTCCTGACCTCATGATCCACCAGCCTTGGCCTTCCAAAGTGCTGGTATTACAGGCGTGAGCCACCGCGCCTGGCGGTTTTGATTTTCATTAATAACAAATGACGTTGAGCATCTCTTCATAGGCTTATTGGCCATTTTTATGTCTTCTTTGGAAAAATGTCTAGTCAGTCCTCTGCATGTTTTTTAAATTGAGTTGTCTTTTCATTATTGAGTTGTAAATTCCACCTAGATTAAATAATCTAACTTGAAAATAAAGCTATAAAAGTATTAAGATAAAATACAGGAAAATACTTTTATTTTCTTGGGCTTTTCTAAGCAAGACATAAAATCTGGAAACCATAAAAAAACAACTAGGCCAGGTGCAGTGGCTCATGCCTGTAAATCTAGCACTTCGGGAGGCCAAGGCAGGCGGATCACTTGAGCCCAAGAGTTTAAGACCAGCCTGGGCAACGTGGCAAAACCCTGTCTCTACTAAAAATACAAAAAATTAGCTGGGCATGGTGGTGTGTGCCTGTAGTCCCAGCTACCTGGGAGGCTGAGGTAGGAGGATCACCTGAGCCGAGAGGCTAAGGCCTGCAGTGAGCTGTGATTGTGCCACTGCACTCCAGCCTGGGTGACAGAGGAGACCCTATCTAATAATAATAATGATAAAAAATTCAAAAGGAAGAACTAGCAGATTTGATCACATAAAAAGTAAAGCTTTCTGCATGTCAAAGCAAAAGGGAGGCACAGAGTGGGAGAAAAATAATATTTTTGAAGAGGGAAGAGGTTTATATCCAGAATACATAAAGAGCTACAAATCTTTTTGTTTAATCTATAGGAAAAAAAATAGGCAAAAACTGAGGCAGTTTACAAGGGGTAAAAATACAAAAGGCCAGTAATCAAATGAAAAATATTCATCCTCAAACAGAGAAATACAAAATCACTAAAGACTGCTAAGATCCAGTGATTTGAGGGAGTAAGTAAATGAGTACTCCTTCATCTTACCAGGAGATTCTAAAACTGTAGAGTCTTGGAAAAACCTAAAGATTCCACCAAAAAGCTATTATAACTGAACAGTAACATTACAGGATACAAAATAAATATACAAAAATCAGTAGCATTTCTGTATGCCAACAGTGAATGATCTGGAAAAGAAATCAAGAAAGTAGCCGGGCACAGTGCCTCACGCCTGTAATCCCAGCACTTTGGGAGGCCGAGGCGGGCGGATCACGAGGTCAGGAGATCGAGACCATCCTGGCTAACACTGTGAAACCCCGTCTCTACTAAAAATACAAAAAATTAGCCGGACGTGGTGGCAAGCGCCTGTAGTCCCAGCTATTCGGGAGACTGAGGCAGGAGAATGGCGTGAACCTGGGAAGTGGAGCTTGCAGTGAGCCGAGATCGCGCCACTGCACTCCAGCCCGGGTGACAGAACGAGACTCCATCAAAAAAAAAAAAAAAAAAAAAAAAATTAAAAAAAAAAAAAAGAAATCAAGAAAGTAATCCCATTTACAGTGGCTACAAATGAAATACCTAAGAATAAACTTAACCAAAGAAGTGAAAGATTTCTACAATGAAAACTATAAAACATTGATGCAAGAATTTGAAGAGGACATGAAAAAATGGAAAGATATTCCAGGTTTATGAATTGGAAAAATCACTATTCTCAAAATGACCTCATTACCCAAAGCAGTCTGCAGATTCAGTGCAGTTCCTATCAGAATACCAGTGACATTCTTCACAGAAACAGATAATCATAATCCTGAAATTTATATGGAACCATAAAAGACCCATAATAGCCAAAGCCATCCTGAGCAAAAAGAACAGAACTGGAGGAATCACATTACCTGACTTCAAATTATACTGCAGAGCTATAGTAACCAAAACAGTATGATACTGGCATAAAAACAGACACATAGACCAGTGAAACAGAATAGAGAACCCAAAAATAAATTTGTACATCTACAGAGAACTTATTTTTAACACAGGTGCCAAGAACATACATTGGGGAAAGGACAATCTCTTCAATAAATGCTGCTGGGAAAACTGGATATCCATATGAAGAAGAATAAAACTAGACTCCTGTCTTTCACCATGTACAAAAATCAAATCAAAATGGATTAAAATGGATTAAAGACTTAAATCTAAATCTAAGACCTGAAACTACTAAAAGAAAACATTGGGGAAACTCTCCAAGACATTAGTCTGGACAAATTTGTTTTGTTTTGTTTTGTTTTTTGAGACAGGCTCTCACTCTGCACCCAGGCTAGAATGCAGTGGCATGATCTCGGCTCACTGCAACCTGCACCTCCTGGGTTCAAGCAATTCTCCTGCCTCAGCTTCCCAAGTAGCTAGGATTACAGGTGCGCCCCACCATGCTGACTAATTTTTGTGTTTTTAGTAGAGACGGGGTTTCACTATGTTGGCCAGGCTGGTCTTGAACTCCTGACATCAGGTGATCCGCCCGCCTAAGCCTCCCAAGGTGCTGGGATCACAGGTGTGAGCCACTGCACCCGACCATGTTGGAAATAAGTAAAGGTGATGGGAGGAGGGAGGGGAAGAGGGAGGGGGGAAGGAGCCAGCAGGCATAGAAGGGGCAGGAAAGCCTAACAGAACTGTTGTTTTAGTGCTATTTTCCTTTCTGGATGATCCATTATACTCGTTCAACCTCACGGCTCAATTCATTTCCATAAAGGCTTCTTGAGGCCAGATCCCAACACTTTAGGAGGCCAAGGTGGGAGGATCACTTGAAGCCAAATATATATGTATATTTTCTTTCTTTCTTTTTTAGTCTTTCTAGTCTTGCTCTGTCACCCAGGCTGGAGCGCAGTGGCATGATCCCGGCTTACTGCAACCTCTGCCTCTCAGGTTCAAGGAATTCTGCCTCAGCCTCGAGTAGCTGGGATTACAGGCATGTGCCACCATGCCTGGCTAATTTTTTTTTGTATTTTTAATAGAGACAGGGTTTCACCATGTTGGCCAAACAGATCTCAAACTCCTGGCCTCAAGTGATTCGACCGCCTCGGCCTCCCTAAGTGCTGGGATTACAGGCGTGAGCCACAATGCCCAGCCACATTGGCTAATTTTTGTATTTTTTGGTAGAGACAGGGCTTCACTGTGTCAGGCTGATCTCGAACTCCTGGCCTAAGTGATTTGCCCTCCTCAGCCTCCCAAAGTGTGGGGATTACAGGTATGAGCCATCACGCCCGACCTTGACAAAGATTTATTCAGTAAATACTCCAAAAGCACAGGCAACCAGCACAAAAATGGACAAATGGGATCACATCGAGTTAAAAAGCTCGTGCAGGCTGGGTGCAGTGGCTCACGCCTGCAATCCCAGCACTTTGGGAGGCCAAGGCCAGCAGATCACGAGGTCAGGACTTCAAGAACAGCCTGGCCAACATGGCAAAACCCCATCTCTACTAAAAATACAAAAATTAGCCAGGTGTAGTGGTGGGCACCTGTAATCTCAGCTACTTGGGAGGCTGAGGCAGAAGAATCATTTGAACCCGGGAGGCAGAGGTTGCAGTGAGCCAAGATTGTGCTACTGCACTCTAGCCTGGGCAACACAGCAAGACTGTGTCTCAAAAAAAAAAAAAAAAAAAGAAAGAAAAAAAGCTCTTGCAGAGCAAAGGAAACAACAAAGTGAAGAGACAACTCAGAATGGGAGAAAATATTTGCAAACTACCCATCTGAAATACTTGTACATAGCACCAACTTCTATATCCAAGCTTTGTTTTTGTAATAAAAAATAAGAAACAATCTAACGTCCATTAACAAGAGGAATAGTTGTGTAAACTGTGGTAATCTGTCCTGTGGATTGCTGCAGTTTTTTAGTAGAGATGGGGTTTCACCATGTTGGCCAGACTGGTCTCAAACTCCTGACCTCAGGTGATCCACCCGCCTGGGATTACAAGTGTGAGCCACTGCACCCAGCCAATGTTGGGGTCATTGTGATGTCTTTGTTGGATAAGAATACCCTCATCCCAGAAAGTTGAAGAATGTGGTGATATGCTGGGGAAGCATCTTGGCTTCCACTGGTTATCCTTTCTTCACTGTCATCCTGACCTGTTTCTCTCAGTTTGAACTGAGACATAGATCAAGCCTTTTACTAGGAATCTGTCTGTTACCAGCTTCTTGAAGCATACGGATATATATGCTGCCCGATCATGTATGTCAGTGTTTCCCTTATTTACCTTTGCTGATTAGCCAGGGATGGTCTGACATTTGAATTTGTATCTAGTAAAACTGTCACATTTGTCTTCTTAGAGGAACTGAGATTTCACTGTGTTTTTCTTTGCCTGGCATATTTCTTCCTCTAACAAGTCAGAGATTTGTTGCATGTTACTTGCTGCAATAGAGCAAATAAGGAATACTACCTTGCCTCTGTCTCATTACAGCTGTCCCCAATCTCTTCATGCTGGAAACAGTGGATTCTGTGAAGTTGGCAGACAAAGTGAACAGTTCCTGGCAGAAAAAAGGTTCTCCTGAAAGGTTAAAGGTTATGGTCCAGATTAACACCAGCGGAGAAGAGAGTAAGTGACCAGACCTGAATTGTAGATTTTTCTTCCCTTAGGATGGTTGAAGCTCAGGGAGAATGGGTGGCCCCAAGTGTCCGATGGATAAGGTTATGGAAACAAATCACGGGATCACAGGCCTCTAAGTAGGCTGTTTTATGTGTGATCTAGGTAGCATAATGACATGCAAACCAGTCTGTATATCATTCTTTACTACATCATGGTTCATTATATCTTAATTTTAGGGGAAGAAGAATGGATGGGGAGTCAAGAAGGAGATTGTGACTTTGTTTTGCATTTTGTTTTTTTCTGATTTTTTTTTGAGATGGGGTCTCGCTCTGTCACCCAGGCTGGAGTGCAATGGCGTGATCTCAGCTTACTGCAACCTCTGCCTCCCAGGTTGAAGCAATTCTCCCACCTCAGCTTCCCAAGTAGCTAGGACTACAGGCATGCGCCACCACACCTGGCTAATTTTTGTATTTGTAGTAGAGACGGGGTTTCACCACATTGGCCAGACTGTTCTCGAACTCATGACCTCTCAAGTGATCCGTGAGCCACTGCAATAGGCCTTTTTTTTTTTTTTTTTTTTTTTTTTTTGAGATGGAGTCTCGCTCTGTCGCTCAGGCTGGAGTGCAGTGGCGCGATCTCAGCTCACTGCAACCTCCACCTCCTGGGTTCAAGCAGTTCTCCTGCCTCAGCCTCCCGAGTAGCTGGGATTACAGGCACACACTACCACACCCAGCTAATATTTGTATTTTTAGTAGAGATGGAGTTTCGCCATATTGGCCCGGCTGGTCTTGAACTCCTGACCTCAGGTGATCCACCCACCTCAGCCTCCCAAAGTACTGAAGTTAAAGACATGAGCCACTGCACCTGGCCTGGGATTGTGACTTTCATCTGAAAATCCCCAAAGGTCACCATCACTCCTGCAAGGAGTATTTTAAATTTAATTATTTAAATTACTTAATGTTGCATTAAGAAAGAATGGAAGATAATTACCGTGAGTGGGCCAGGTGCGGTGGCTAACACCTGTAATCCCAGCACTCGAGAAGGATGAGGCAGGTGGATCACCTGAGGTCAGAAATTCGAGACCAGCCTAGCCAACATGGTGAAACTTCATCTCTACTATACATACGAAAATTAGCCAGGCATGGTGGTGTGTGCCCATAGTCCCAGCTGCTCGGGATGCTGAGGGCAGGAGGATCCCTTGAACCCCGGAGGTGAAGATTGCAGTGATCCGAGATCACGCCACTGCACTCCAGCCTGGGTGACAGAATGAGACTCCATCTCAAAAAAAAAAATTACTGTGAGCACCAGTCAATGAATATCTTTATGGGGCTTGGATTAACAATGTAACATAGTGTGAATAGAAGCATGGACTTTGAAATCAGACAGACCTTGGGTTTGAGCTACACTGCTTTCCAGTATTGTAACCTTGGATAAGTTACCCAATCTCTCTGTACCTCAGTTTCCTTTTCTGGCAGTGATATCATAATGCTTACTTCAGAGGGTGTGGCTAGGATTGAATGTGATAATCCAGGCGACACTGTTAGCCCAGAGCCCTACACATGTTGTTGGCTATTCGTTAAGAATAAATGTATACAGATCAAGTATTCGATTGCAACCATCAAAGCACCAGTATTCACCAAATCTTAGTATGCAGGAACACAGTAGAGGCATCTGTTTTCTAGATAATGTACTAGAGTCAGACTGCCTGGGCTTAAATCCCAATTATCAATAGAAATCCGAAATCAACTATAGATCAGGTATTTATTGTATCATTTCTTGATAATTAGCTATAATATGCCCTAGTTAAAGACTGAAGTAAATGTTACTGGCATCTTCACCTAATAAATGGGAGCAAGACAATATCAATAGCTCTTTTTTTTTTTTTTTTCGAGACGGAGTCTCGCTCTGTCAGCCAGGCTGGAGTACAGTGGTACAATCTCGGCTCACTGTAAGCTCCGCCTCCCAGGTTCACACCATTCTCCTGCCTCAGCCTCCTGAGTAGCTGGGACTACAGGCACCCACCACCACACCTGGCTAATTTTTTTTTTTTTTTTTTTTTTTTTAGTAGAAACGGGATTTCACCACGTTAGCCAGGATGGTCTTGATCTCCTGACCTTGTGATCCGCCCGCCTTGGCCTCCCAAAGTGCTGGGATTACAGGCGTGAGCCACCATGCCCAGCCTCAATAGCTCTTATAACTGTGTAACAAATAATTGCTTGCTGCAGATTTCTCCTCCAGTTGTTAATTAGAAAGTTCAGTTAAACTTTGCAAATATATAGCCAAAGATGTTTAACATGTACTTTATTTTAAATTTTTTGCAACTCCATTAAATTAATAAAACTATAAAAATTCTTGATTTAGAAAAGTAATTCTCAGGTTCATCTGGCATTTTGGCAATGCAAATCTTCCTGGTATCCCAAAAAAGCAAGGTTTTTTCTTTTCCATGTCTCCTAGCTGTTTTCAGCTGAAATCCTGAGATGGAGGAAAGATAATCCAACTGATAGCTCTTCTTGAGACATCTGGAACCTGACCAGAAGCAGAGCAGCATAGAAAACCCCAAGTATAAAGTTACTCTTTAGGACTTGAGGCTCTTTCAAGAGATTCTCTTGTTGGGGGTCACCTCTTCTGTCATAAAGAAGGGAGGAAAATGGAGCCTTCCTCTGGCCATTTACCCTTGCAGTATACCTGTTTTCCGTTTCTTTTCGTGAAGGTAAACATGGCCTCCCACCTTCAGAGACCATAGCCGTCGTGGAGCACATAAATGCCAAGTGTCCTAGCCTGGAGTTTGTGGGACTGATGACCATAGGAAGCTTTGGGCATGATCTTAGTCAAGGACCAAATCCAGACTTCCAGGTACTGGGGGGTCGGGGAGATTGCTCATGTGCTGAAGAAGCAGGGGCTGGAGTGCTTTTGCAGGGCTGGCTGCAGTGGGGACTGCAGAGACATCCCAGACACTGCCTGTCGAGTGTTCTAGCCCTCTTCAGAACTCTACTCAGAAGGAAAAGGGAAGAACAGATTCCCAAAGCCCTGCAAACCTTTCTCAACTCAACTTGAACTTGGCTAAAACATAGTCTTTAGAGAATATGAGCTTTCTTCCTCTCCAGTGACTGACAGTTTTCTCAAAAGTGGGATAGTTTGCAAAAATCCCTTTCGGTAACTTCTGACAATTTTGACAGGCCTTGAAATCATAAGGAATACATAACCGGCCGGGCGCAGTGGCTCACGCCTGTAATCCCAGCACTTTGGGAGGCCAAGGCAGGTGGATCATGAGGTCAGGAGATTGAGGTCATCCTGGCCAACACGGTGAAACCCCATCTCTACTGCAAAAAAAAAAAAAAATACAAAAAATTAGCCAGGCGTGTTGGCGGGCGTCTGTAGTCCCAGCTACTCGGGAGGCTGAGGCAGGAGAATGGCATGAACCCGGAATGCAGAGCTTGTAGTGAGCCAAGATCACGCCACTGTACTCCAGCCTGGGAGACAGAGCAAGACTGTGTCTCAAAAAATAAAAAAAATAAAAAATAAAAAAGGAATACATAACCATTGTCAGAGAAGTTCAGATTCAGCCACTTTTGGGCATCATTAGAGAAGGCAGGAGTAAAATAGGTGTCGTCTCTTTCTGTCAGCTGTTACTGTCCCTCCGGGAGGAGCTGTGTAAAAAGCTGAACATCCCTGCTGACCAGGTTGAGCTAAGCATGGGCATGTCCGTGGATTTCCAGCACGCGGTAAGTGTTCAGCCAGTGCCCTGTCTGCCTCGAGGGGTGGGAGTAGGGTGTCTGAGAGGCTGACACAAGAGCAGATCTTTGCTATAGAAGCCTCGGAAATGCCTTGGGATGGCAATAGGGTACCCAGTCTCAGGGTCTCAGCTATTCCAGCATCTCCCATTCCCCATGCCTTTTCTTTTTTGAAAAGAGGTAGGCGCACGCCTGTAATCCATGCACTGTGGGAGGCCGAGCCGGGTGGATCACAAGGTCAGGAGTTCGAGACAAGCCTGACTAACATGGTGAAACCCCCTCTCTACTAAAACTACAAAAATTAGCTGGACATGGTGACGCACACCTGTAATCCAAGCTACTCGGGAGGCTGAGGCAGGAGGATTGCTTGAACCCAGGAGGCGGAGATTGCAGTGAGCCAAGGTCGCACCACTGCACTCCAGCCTGGCTGACAGAGCGAGACTCCGTCTCAAAAAAAATAAAAAATAAAATAAAAGTAAAAGAAATGTATAGAAATTATAGCCTGACATCTGAACTTTTAAAACAAAATATAATTCCATAAGTATAATCTAAAGGAAATAAGAAATTAATTATAAATATAATTCCATAAATTATAAACATAATTCCATAAGTGTAGTCTAAAGGAAAATAAGAAATTAAGCTATAATTTTTGGAAAGGCATATCATTACATAAGTGCGTGGGCCTGGCTGTATCACAGCAAATCACAATGAAGCAGCCTAAGGCTTCATCTTTTTTTTTTTTTTTTTTTTTGGAAACTGAGTCTTGCTCTGTTGTCCAGGCTGGAATGTAGTGGCGCGATCTCAGCTCACTGCAACTTCCACCTCCCAGGTTCAAGCGATTCTCCTGCCTCAGCCTCTGAAGTAGCTGGGATTGCAGGCGCCTGCCACCATGCCCGGCTAATTTTTGTATTTTTAGTTGAGACGGGGTTTCACCATGTTGGCCAGGCTGTTCTTGAACTCCTGACCTCAGGTAACCCACCCACCTCAGCCTCCCAAAGTGATGGGATTACAGGCATGAGCCACCGCACCCATCCGAGGCTTACTCTTACGTGTAGATTCACCAACAATCTTATGTGTACATCAACAGCTGTAAATATCAACTGATACAAGTGTGCTAGATTGGCAATGCAAATACATGATTTTCTGAAATAGCAAATAACTTGATAAAGTTTCAAAAATCAAAATATAAATTTGCATTCCTGGAAAATTGTATTTCTTAAAACAGTGCAAAAATACATTGCATTGGTAAGTAAAATGGAATTTGATCAGATAATTATAAGGATTTTTTTTCATCTACTGACCGTGGCACATTGGAAAGGTGGGTGTGCTGTGCTGTGCGGCTGCATCCCACACTGGACGTCTAATGTCCTTGACCTGCACCTAGCTGAGTGCCAGCCACACTCCCCAACCACTGGAAATCTAGAGAAACCCAACTTGTTTCCTATATACGCCCTCAGAGGTCAAATCTCTGAGGAGAACCATCACCCCGAAGCCATCTTCGGCTGTTATTATTCTTCATAGACGGCTCTTGAGAGCCAGAATGGGGGCACAGCTTCAGCACTGGCTCCATTTTATTATTTTAAACCTGATCCTCGATACCTTCTCTTCTTTCCTACAGATTGAAGTAGGATCTACAAATGTCCGAATAGGAAGCACCATTTTTGGAGAGCGGGATTACTCAAAGAAACCCACCCCGGACAAGTGCGCAGCAGACGTGAAGGCGCCGCTGGAGGTGGCACAGGAGCACTGAGCCAGGGAATACTGAGAGCACTAACTATGCACTAACCTAGATTTTCATTTTGATATTCCCTGTGTCCCAGCACAGTCCTGCTCTCCTGTGACCTGTGGAGAGCACTAATGATCACGTGTGTTGATGGAAACCATCTGTGCTTAGTCTCTGACATAGGAAGCTTGTTTCAAGCAGTGACTTTGGATTGAGTTTGAGAAATTCAAACATTTCTGCAGAACAGATACCAAATCAATAGCTAGGAATCGTGTCCAATATTGAATTCTGCCCAGGAGCATGAACTGATCCATGAATGCCTTTTCCAGGTTAAAATTTGGTCACTGATGCCTCTAATCGTGGAATTCAGAGGGATTCCCCTTTTTCATCTCATTTTAATAGGAAATTCCTTATGGTTAACTACTCCCTACAAACTCCTACTACATTGTCTAGATTGCTGCTCTGGAATAAGGTGATTTCTGCCCCCAGATTCTTCCCTAGCCGATAGATATGTGAAGATATTCCCAACTGTGGAATGGCAGTACAGGTAACTTCAGGAAATGGCTCGGGTTAATTCTCAAAACACAAATTGTTGCTGGCCAGGCACGGTGACTCATGCCTGTAATCCCAGCAATTTGGGAGGCAGAGGTGGAAGGATCGCCTGAGCCTAGGAGTTCAAGACCAGCCTCAGCAACATCAGGAGACCCCATCTCTACAAAAAATTTAAAAATTAACTGGGCATGGTGGCTGAGGTGAAAGAATCACTTGAGCCCAGGAGTTTGAGGCTGCAGTGAGGTATGATTGCACCACTGTACTCCTGCCAAAAAAAATAATAAATAAATAAATAAAATCTCCCAATAGTCCATCAAGGCTTTGATCACTTGGGGAGTTCTTCGTAGATGCTGTCACATTTCTTAAAGCAACCTTTTAATATGCAGATAATACCCCCCCCCCACCTTTTTTAGAGACAGCCTGTCTCTTAAAAAAAAAATTAATTTGGTAGTGAGAGCTTGTGTCACTGCCAGTCTGTGGTATCCCTGAAATTAAGGGATAACATAAGCAGGAATTGGGCCTTTCTGACATCGTCCTTAAGAGACAGGACTTTTGAGTTTTTCCTCTGGGACCTACAGTGATGAGCGTTTAATGATTATCTCCTCCACTATAATCTCTTTAGGATGATTTTTTTAATCAAAAACCGGTGAATCTCATTACTCCTAAGAAACGAAAGATTCCTTCAAAGCCTGTTCAGGCACATGGTTTCAACAAAGCCTGACTTTGACGTTCCTTGTCCTGAGGAGCACTTTCCAGGCACAGTTACAGCTTCCCCGCTGTATTTACAAGCCAGAATTGTGCAACTCTTCTGGATCATTTAATAAAGTAACAAGATCTTTAAAAAACCCAAAAACACCATTCTCCAGTAGTCATGACAGATGGCTTCAGTATGGCTTGTTTTTTATTTTCCAGATGGCTTTTTCTCTTATTTTTTCAAGCCCCAGTCTGATTTTACAAGTAACTTTCAAACATGATGCTGCTGCCGAATGTACTTTTGTAAACTTAAAGATTATGATTCCTGTATTATTTCAGTGAGAGCTACAGTGTGATATTTCAGAGTCTATTAAATAAAAATGTGAGTTTGAATTATACCATCTGTGCCAATTACAAAGCAATTAAAAGATTTATTTTTTATGATCTGGTGTAGTGAGTGAATGTAACAGGAGGGGGCATTGGAACCCACAGGAAGCAGCTGTGCTGGTGCCTTGGCATCGTGCCAGCTGGGCTTTGGAGGAGGGCTTCCCCACGGTCACAGATGCAGCCAATGCTACACCGTGGGTGAGAGGGATTCTGAACTTCTAAGGGCAAGAAAAAAGACGTTTCGGCCGGGCGCGGTGGCTCAAGCCTGTAATCCCAGCACTTTGGGAGGCCGAGGCGGGTGGATCACGAGGTCAGGAGATCGAGACCATCCTGGCTAACATGGTGAAACCCCGTCTCTACTAAAAATACAAAAAACTAGCCGGGCATGGTGGCGGGCGCCTGTAGTCCCAGCTACTCAGAGGCTGAGGCGGGAGAATGGCGTGAACCCGGGAGGTGGAGCTTGCAGTGAGCCGAGATCGCGCCACTGCACTCCAGCCTGGGCGACAGAGCGAGACTCCGTCTCAAAAAAAAAAAAAAAAAAAAAGACGTTTCAGGAATTACAGAAATAGACGTTACCCCTTGCTGCAAGAGACTTTTGAATTGCCTCTAGATGGCGACATTGGCTAACCGGAGGGACAAGCACTGGCTCTCCACTGTCAGCAATTTATCCTGAGAGGGACTCCTGGTTTACTCAGTCTGGTGGAGGCCAGAGAGGACATGACTCAAGTGATAGGGTGACTTGCAGAGCCTCAGGGGTTCAATACCAGCCAGCGTGGGCAACATGGTGAAATCCTGTCTGTACCAAAAATACCCTCCCCCAAAATTAGCTGGGCGTGGTGGCGCATGCCTGTGGTCCCAGCTACTCCAGGGGCTGAGGTGGGAAGATCAGTTGAGCCTGGGAGGCAGAAGTCGCAGTAAGCTGAGATCGCACCACTGCACTCCAGCCTGGGCGACAAGGTGAGACCCCATCTCAAAAACAAAAAACAAAAAACAAAAACAGCGAATAAGGAGGAAAGCCAGGGAAGGCTCAATCAGCTCTAGATAAGGGAAGGACACCAAAGTGTGTCCAGAGTGTCCCCAGCAGGATGGGATCTTTTGCAGAGAGAAAATTGAGCCAGGTTGTGAGTTTGTCTTTCGTTAACACATAATGGGTGGCAGGTTGGGTTTCTTCCAGATTTTCATGAAAGCCAGTTCCTGGAGTTTGGACGGCTTGCTCTCCTGGAATGGACCCACCTGTGCAGCCTTGCAGTCTCTGAGGGCGCCGGGCCCTTGTCTGCCCTGAAGCCAGCCTCAGAAGGCTTGAGATGCCACAAAACCTCCCAACAGTCCATCAGGGCTTTGATCTCTTGGGGAGCTCCTCACAGAATCTGTCACAGTTCTCAAAGCAACCTCTTAATACTCAAACGGTACCCCCCTCCCTTTTGTTTAACATTGATGGCATATGCAGCACTATTCTCTATATTCTCTCATTTCACCATCACAACAGCTGGTACACTTGTGTAGGCTGATAGGCAATGTCCCTTTGTGGACGGGGAACTGGGGCCCAGAGAAGGTTCCGTGTTCTCCTGGTCTGAGGTCAGAGTGAGTTGGTGGCCGGACAAGAAATAAACTCAGGACTTGACTTTCTGGCCCAGAACATGGTCACTACTCCACACTGGTATATTCTATCTCTACCTTTAATAATTGATAAGTGGCATATTCTTAGATGTGCAGCTTTCATTTAAATGAGCCTTATTACCATAAAATAAGTGTGTGTTTCTATTCCATTGGAACAGTTGAGAATTGATGCATCTTAATGCAGAACAAACTTTGAAACCACAGCCAGTGGGGGTGAGAAGGAAGGAGAGCATTAAACCCAGCCATGAGTGGGATTGGCCTCCCCTCTCATCATCCCATCTCCCTCCCAAGCTCATTCCTCATGATTCAAGCTAATCTCACAGGCTGCAGGGCTCGGAGTGTGCAACCCTGTGCCTTCCCCCTGAAGCTGGACCAGCAGTGAATTCTGTTCCTTAAGGCTGGACACACAGGAATGAGGTCAGACAGGACATTCTTAAAATCCAGGACATCTTCATCCTTCAGAAAACAAGTGGCCCTGTGCATTCCACCAAAGCTTTGAAGGAGGAAGGACTCGCTTACCAGTTCCTGAAGGGCTGCAGTAGGAGTGGAATGTCTTCAGTGGTGCAAGGGGAAAAGATTTTTCTGGGAACTGTGACTGTCTTTACCATGAAATCAGTTGAATGCTATTACATCAGCCTCATGACTAAGGACAAAAGAATCCAGACCGTCTACCAAAATGTTTTACTAATCTGTCCTCCCTCCCCTTACGGAACATATAGGTAAAGAAAAGGGCTTCCTTTTCCACCCAGTTTGCACCAACATGTGTAAACTATGGCTCTGTGTGGTTGAGCAGCTACTTACAAGGTCAGGGTCCTTAAACTTACGTTCCTCTTCTATAATCACATTGAAGCCTCAAGGGACCGCAGAGCTAACACTTTTTTTTTCCTCTGAAGTCCAGCACAGATCAGCTGAAACGGCACACGGTGGGGACAGCAGGAGGGGCTTTTGGCACTTTTCTTGTATTTAAAATAAATTTTACAAGCCCACACTCCTGAGCCTTGAGATCACAGGGAGCAGAGGCCACTCTGAGTGCCGGGGTGCCTTCTCGAATGGTCCCATCTGCACCAGCTGCCTGGAGACACCGCCTGCTAGCTCTGTGCTATCCCAGGCTAGCGTCTCCAGCACCCGCCCTCCCAGCAGCCGTGCCGCTCTCCAGCCTCAGAGCTAAGCCTGACCCCGCTGCCAATCTCCAAAATAAAATCAATGTGTGACCTTATTCACCAGATGTACCGAAGAAACAAGCCCAAATGAAGGCCAACTTTGAAGCCAAAAAGGGAAGATGAGAAGTGGGAGAGAGAGAGAAAGAGGAGGGGAAAGAAACTTGGCTAGACATGAAAGCTGTCTTGTCTGTCTGTTCCCTATTAGGCGCAATTCTCTCGCAATCTGCAGCCTCCACATAATTCTCTTGACCAGAAACTCTCTGGAGAGATAGTGTCAGAGGAAAAACAAACAGAATAGCATCTTCTGACAGCAAAGTCACTTAAAAACCTATTTGGGAGGGAAGAAGAGAGATGTCAGCACCTCAGGGGAGGGCACTCCTTCGCAGCAGGCCACATGTGGAGTTACATTTGCCCTGGGATTGGACAAGGACAGGCAGGGGCCCAGGAGAGGGTTGATGTGCGAGGGCAAGGCAGTCCCAGGAAGCAAAAGCCCAAGGCCTCTGCCCTTCCAGCGCCTCTGATGCCCAAGATCTACCTCTCTGTGGACACCACACTAAATCCCGCAGTGCGGGGCTTTCCACAGCCCCATGGCACACTCAGAGGAATTCAGAAGAACTGCCTTAGAGAAAAGGGGTTCCTTGGCCAGACATGGTGGCTCCACGCCTATAATCCCAGCATTTTGGGAGGCTGAGGCAGGAGGATTGCTTGAGGTCAGTAGTTCAAGACCAACCCGGGAAACGTAGCAAGACCCTGTCTCTAAAAACAATTTAAAAATTAGCTGGGTATGGTGGTGCACACCTGCAGTCCCAGTGACTCAGGAGGCAGAGGCGGGAGGATCGCTTGAGCACAGGAGAGTGAGGCTGCAGTGACTGTGATCACACCAGCTGTGATGCACTCTAGCTTGGGTGACAGAGGGAAACTGTCTCTTAAAAAAAAAAAAGAAAGAAAGAAAGAAAAAGAAAAAAAAGGGGGAGTTCCACTTCGTCAAAACTCCGCCTTCCCACTGCTGCCGGCCACCAGCCAGAGGCTGAGAAGTCAGCTATTGCTGTAAGACTGTGAGCCAGCAGCCAACTCCCCAGGCAGCAAAGGCCTCTTCTCCCCAGCCCCTTTGACCTGCCTTTGAGCTAAGCAGTCTAGTCCTGGGGAAGCCAAGCCCCAACCCCCACCCCACAGGAGCCCAGTGGGGAAGGTTCTGGAGGAGTGAGGGAAGCAGGGCAGGAGAGGGCGGCCTTCTGTGCTCAAGTTTCTGGGGCAGGCATCCTGTTATAGGAGAAACTTTTTTTTTTTTTTTTTTTAAGGAAGAAAAACTAATCAGAAGAAAGAAGCAAGCAAGAGCTTTTCCCTGCCTTTCGGACTTGTTTATTACCAAGATATCTGATTTCAGCAAAGGAAACCGGCACTGGAGCAAGGTTTTTATTGGCCGTGAGCAAGAGGAATTCATGGTTTGCCTTTGATTTGGCTTCCCTAGAACATGAGGTACTGAGGGGTGCTCGCTGCTTTGATGGAGCAGCCCAGGACTTTGGGGCCCCTCAAATTCCCTGTTTTCTGCAGCACTGACTCAAAGTCCCGCTGGAGGCTGAGGGTGGAGCAAGCGGCAAGAGTGGAAGGCAGCCTCGTAAACGTTTCAGAGAGATCAGAATGAAGGACAGTAGTTGCAAAGTTCTGAAACTAGAGCCTGAGCAAGGGCCCTGACCCACCCCGCTTCCCCGGGAGTAAGGGGCTGGGGGAGGCCAGGTCTGGTTTGCATGAAAGCGCCATGTTCCAGACTTGTCTCTGACCCGTGGAGCTAGGCAAGCTGCAGTCACAGGGCCGAAGCCTCATAGTTTCAATGTGCGGGGAGGATAAAGCCAGAGATGCGCAGGGTCAGCCTCTGACAGCAGCGCTCCTCAGCTGGGAGGGGCGAGGGCTCTGGGGAGGGGTGAGCAGCTGGGCCACTGGCTCACAGAACTGCAGCTGATCCTGCAGGGCCCCCACACACACCATCGTGCAGAGACAGCCGCTGTGCAGGGCCTGGAACCCCAGCCAGCCCATCTCTCCCTCGGCTGCGTTTCCCCGGGAGCATCTCCTGCATGGAGGAAAGGGGAAGGTGTCCTCCTATTTGGGACACCTTGGGTGAGCCTCTCTCTCATTCTCTCTTTTTTCCTCTTTGTATCCTGTGTCTGTCTACTTTCGCTCTCATCACCCTTCTCATCCATCTCCCACAAACCACTGGTGAAAGGAAGATCCCCAAACCAAAGAGCTCTAGGTGGCCCTGCCTTGCTTTACTGCTGTGGCCAGCCAGGAGTGTGAGGCAGGAGCTGCCTGTACCCTAAGGCGGCCAGGACAAGGGGCTGGGACTTCGGGGCCGGTGCCATTGTAGAGGGCAGCCCCTTGCAGAACCCTCTGGTGGGGGACAGTGCTGCCTGCGTACAGCTCTCGTCCTGCTCCAGGTTGGTGATTGGGAGGCCAGGCCTGAAAGAAACACCTCTTCCCCTCCCAGGGTGTGGGGCTTCGCAGGTGGCTCTGTGTGCCCCGTCATGACCGATCATGGGCCCGTCTCCAAGACTGTGCACAGGCCCCAGCAGCGGAGTGTGCTATCCCCAGCCGGGCTGGGCTCAACCGTGAGGCCCAGGCCCATGCTGGCAGCCAGGGTGCTGGTTGGGCCTCTGAGCTGAGGCCCAGGGCCTGGGGCAGGGGTGGGGATGGGGAACAGGGCTCTCACTGTGTCCGTGTCAAGGAACCAGTCATCAAAAGGGCTTTATGCAGTCACTTGGAGAACACGTTTACAAGGATAAGGGCTGCAGGAGTAAGGAGGTAGCCTGTGAGAGGTGTGGGGAGCTGCCACACACACACACACACACACACACAGATATACACATAGATACAGATACACACAGATACAGATACACACAGATACAAAGATCCAGATACACACACACATATACACAGATACAGATACACACACAGATACAGATACACACACAGAGGTACACACACACAGATACAAAGATCCAGATACACAGAGATACACACACACATACACAGCTACAGATACATGCACAGAGATACACACACACACACACAGATACACAGACACAGATGTACACACACAGATACAGACACACAGATACACATTATTATGAGATACACAGATCCGGATACACGATACACAGATACACACAGATATACACAGATATACACAGACACACACAGATATACACAGATACAGATACACACACAGAGATACACAGAGATACAGACACACAGACACAGATATACACACAGATACATATATACACAGAGACACATATACTCACAAAAGCACATATACACACATACACCCACATACACATACCTACACATACACATATACATACACACACACATACACAAATATACACACAGAGACAAACACACTTACACAGACACCTGTATACACACTCACACATATACACACATGTACTCAAATACACATACAGCCACACACATACACAAATATACACATGTATACACACATACATATACATGTAGGCACACATATACATACAGAGACACATACAGTCACACACATACACACAGGCACACATATACATGCAAACATATACACACATGCGCACACATATCCACACGCACAGACACACACAGACACAGTAGTTGCTCTAAGACTCTGGCACTGGTTTGTCCGGCTTTGAATCTCAAATCTGTTCTTTATCAAACTATCTTAGGTCAAATACTTAGCCCCTTTGGTGCCTCAGTTTCCTCCTTTGTGAATGGGAGTGATCTTAAGGGTAACTACTCATGGCATCACTGTGAAGACTAAATGTGGCCATACGTGTAAAGTGCCTCACACAAAGCCTGGCACTGGTGAAAGTTCAGGTCGGCTGTTCTGCTGGCTCCAGCTGTGTTGGGCTTTGCAGTCAGCTTGAACCTCCCTGGAGAAATGGGGTGGAGCTCTGATGGCCCAAACAGATAAGGACTGTCGGAAACACTGCCGGGCCTACAGACATGAAACCTGATCTTCTAAGGCTGAGAAGGAAGGAGGACCCTCCACCAGGCAAATGAAACTCCAAGTCCTCAAGCCAAGCTCCCTTCATGGCACTCACAGAGCACGGCTGACATAACCAGCCTGGACGCGGAGAGGGGGAAAGGCCCCGCTTCCCCTTAATGCTACCCAAACATGGACATCCAAGCCTTCCAGAGTGTTCCCCAGCTTTCAACTAAAGACCGAACTAAAGACTGAGGCCTAAAAGCAGCAAAATCAGCCCAGAGTGAAACCAAAACCAAATACTCTGGCTCACACGCCCTGGGCATCCAAACTCCAGTACACACCCAAACTCCTCAAAGTGCAGGCACAGGACAGGGGCCTAGACAGAGGGGCTCCTCTTCCCACATCTCTGCTGACCTCAACCCAGGCCTTCCAGGGGCACAGGGCAGCTGACAGGGCTTAGGAAATAGAGCCCACAACTGCCTGCACAGAAGCCTGGCCTTCTCCATCCGGGTGAAGACCCAGGGCCCCCTGAGGCCAGAGAGAGAGAGTGAGAGAGAGAGGGCAGGAGAGGAAAGGACGAAGGAAAGCACCGAGCAAGGTGGAGGAGCCGGGCGTGGTGTCTCAGGCCTGCAATCCCAGCACCTTGGGAGGCTGAGGTGGGCGGATCACCTGAGGTCAGGAGTTTGACAACAGCCTGGCCAACATGATGAAACCCTGTCTCTACTAAAAATACAAATAATTAGCCGGGCATGGTAGCGGGCACGTGTAATCCCAGCTACTGAGGAGGCAGAGGCAGGAGAATTGCTTGAACCCAGGAGGTGGAGGTTGCAGTGAGCCTAGATAGTGCCACTGCACTCCAGCCTTGTGACAGAGCAAGACTCTGTCTCAAAAAAAAAAAAAAGGTGGAAGAGAAAGGGAAAGAGATGACAAGAGAGACACACACAAAAGGACCAGCGTGTCCCACACAGTGGCTTACACCTGTCATTCCAGTGTTTGGGAGGCTGAGGCAGGAGGATTGCTTGAGCCCAGGAGTTCAAGACCAGCCTGGGCAACGTAGCAAGACCCCTGTCTCTACACAAATTTAAAAATTAGCCAGGATTGGTGGCACATGCCTGTAATCCCAGCTACTCTAGAGGCTAAGGCAGGAGGATCGATTTAGTCCAGGAATTGGAGGCTGTAGTGAGCTATGATGGTGCCACTGCACTACAGACTAGGTGACAGAATGAGACCCTGTCCCTAAAAAACAAAAAAAAAGTCAGCCCCAGCGAGCCATCAAGAGTCCAGCTGCTGCTAGGAATTGAGGTTCCATGCGTAGATGGACTTTTCCAGCAAATTAAAAATCCAAGCTGCCATAGGCCGGGGTTGTGTGCTAATGAGGGCACTTCTCAGGCTGCAGCGTGACGGGGCTTGGGGTCCGAGTGCTCCGGGGTGGGTGGAGTGGTCTGTGGAAAGAAGACAACGGTGACTCCGAGAAGCTGGTGGCAAATCTGCGGAGAGCCACAGCTCTGAAAGCCAGGAGGCCTGGTGGGCAGCTCCTAAATGCTGGATTGGAAAACCCACCCTCAGACAGGGTCGATCTCTCAGGGCACTAAGCCCGTTCCGTGACTGCTTCAACAAAGAGCAGAGAACTCAAAGCAGAAATTGTCCAACTCGGCCGGGCGCGGTGGCTCAAGCCTGTAATCCCAGCACTTTGGGAGGCCGAGATGGGCGGATCACGAGGTCAGGAGATCGAGACCATCCTGGCTAACACGGTGAAACCCCGTCTCTATTAAGAAATACAAAAAACTAGCCGGGCGAGGTGGCAGGCGCCTGTAGTCCCAGCTACTCGGGAGGCTGAGGCCGGAGAATGGCGTGAACCTGGGAGGCGGAGCTTGCAGTGAGCTGAGATCCGGCCACTGCACTCCAATCTGGGTAACAGAGCAAGACTCCGTCTCAAAAAAAAAAAAAAAAAAAGAAATTGTCCAACTCCACGCCTCTGGGGAGCAGGACTAGGAGGGCCTGCGGCCTTTTCATCACAAGCTCTTCCAGGCTGGTCCACTTCTTAGCCACATGTGTGTGTCGCTTCGATAAAAATGAGTTTCTTAAACAGTGGTGAGAGCTGGAGGCAGGCACACTTTTGAGGTTGGCCTCAACCTCAGGCTCCCCGCCACATGCCCGGGAGGGGGCTCCCACCCTTCACTCGCACCAGCCCCCACCTGGCCCAGTGCCCCGGGGATGACCCCAAACGCTCCAAGCTGCCCAGGGTGTTCCCTACCCCTCCTCCTGCCTGGAAGAATGCCTGTGACTTTCTCCACCAGCCGGCTCTGCGCTCCTCTCCGATTCCCTTCCGTGGCGGTTCAGGCCTCCTGCAGGGTATGGGGGTGCAGACGGGTCAGGGGAGCAGAGATCTGCACCTGCCGACGCTCACCCTCCGCAGGGCACCACAGCAGAGGCTGTGAGCACGGTCATTAGGGAGCAGCAGCCATCAGGGAGCCCAGGCTCCACCCCAGCTCCTCCATCAAGTGACCCCATTCCATCACAGAAAGGAGCGAGACCAAATGAAGCCCCCACCCCAACACATGTGCACGCACACAGGCACACATGCACACACCCTCTCTCCCCACCCCAACACATGCACACGCACACATGCACACACCCTCTCTCACTCCAACACATGCACACGCACACACGCACACACCCTCTCTCCCCACCCCAACACACGTGCACGCACGCACACATGCACACACCCTCTCTCCCCACCCTAACACATGTGCACACACGCACAGATGCACACACCCTCTCTGAGTGCCAACGTCCTCATCTGTGAAAGGCAATAACCACATATGGCATGGTGTGAGGGTTAAACCAGACACCGCACGTGACGGGCCTTAGTGCCTCCCCCTCATCTTCTATTTTGTTTTCTACAAAGTGAAAGCCACATGTCCACAAACCTGTGCAAAAATGCTGGCCTCGTAACCCCTTCTCGCCCCTCTGTCGCCCCCTCTCTCCACCCCCCCTCCCCCGTGCTCGCACGCACCCTTCTCTTGGCCAGAGCTGCCTCCATCCTTCTGAGACCTGAATGTCTAATCCCATGGGGCTCAGGGAAAGGGGTGCTGGCCTGCGGCAGGGCTTCATCATCTTCGCTGCCTCTGGGGAAAAAAGGCTGGTGATGGAGTAGCCCCTTGCGTGGGCCTGGAACAGGTTACAGACCATGCCCCCAGGAGCCCTGAAATCAGATGGGAAGCCAGGCCTGGATGGGCACGGCCCCCCCAACCCCCTGAAAAGATCCTCCCTGTTGTGGCCTGGTAAGGCTGCGGATGGGAAAGCGTCCCAAGTCCTGATCCATCCCTAAGACCCTGTGCAAGAGAAAGCCACACTTTCCCCTGAGCTCCAAGGAGCCTGGGAGCTACTGGGGAGGAACAGGAGGAGGAGGGGAGGGTGGAGGCCAGGCCTGTAGCCCTCACTGGCTCTCTTCCTCCTTCTCCCCTCTGCTCCCTCCAGCAAGGCAGATCTCACCTGTGTCTAAGGTGCCAAGCTCTTCCCTGCCTGGAATTAGGGAAGGCTCCCCGCTGCCTTCTTTACCTGGCTAACACCTGTTGATCCTTCAGGTCAGCTTAGCCATTACATCCTCAGAGAGGCCTTTCCTGATCCTCATGGAAACTGAGGGCTTCTGCCCTGATCCTCTCTAATGCCCCCTTCCCCTTCACAGCCCTGACACAATGTCGAATTATAGTCATGTGTGTCCGTGTTTGCTCAATAACTGCCTCTCAGGGCCAGGCGCAGTGGCTCATGCCTGTAATACCAACAGTTTGGGAGGCCGAGGTGGGAGGATTGCTTGAGGCCGGGAGTTTGAGACCAGCCTGGGCAACATAGCGAGACCCCATTTCCACACACACAAATTTTTTAATTAACTGGGTGTGGTAGGGTGTGCTTATACTCCAGCTACTTAGGAGGCTGAGGCAGGAGGATCACTTGAGCCCAGGAGTTTGAGGTTACAGTGAGCCATGATCACACCACTGCACTCTAGCCTATGAGATAGAGCAAGACCTTGTCTCTAAAAAAAATATCAATAATAGCTTCCTCTCCTGGATTGTCAACTCCACGAGGGCAGTGACTCTGTCTTTCTTGTTTACCATGAAATCCGCAGCACCTAGAAGAGGGACAAGTCAAGCTCTTTGATTTCCTCCCCAAATCTTATCCTTCCTGAGTCTTCTCCAGCTTAGGAAGAGGTCATTCCATTCTTCTCATGGCTCACGGCAAACACCTAAGAGGACATTCTTTTTTTTTTTTTTTTTTTTTTTTTTTTTTTTTTTTTTTTTTTTTTTGGTGAGTCTGGCTCTGCTCGCCCAGGCTGGAGTGCGATGGCCGAATCTCAGCTCACTGCAAGCTCCGCCTCCCGAGGTTTCACGCCATTCTCCTGCTCAGCCTCCCCGAGTAGCTGGGACTGGCGCCCACCGCCACCTGCGCCCGGCTAGTTTTTGTATTTTTAGTAGAGGCGGGGTTTCACCGTGTTAGCCAGGATGGTCTCGATCTCCTGACCTGCAGTGATCAGCCGTCTCGGCCTCCCAAAGTGCTGGGATTGAGCGAGCCACGCTTCGCCTGAGGACATTCTTGACCAATGTTTCTGACACCCCTCTTCCCATGTGTTGGAAAATCCTATGGGACTCCACCTGCAGACTACACCAGGATCCAGCCCCTTTTCACCTCCTTCCTCATCCCCTTTGTCCAAGAGGCCTCCACGGCCTGTGGGCCTGGCCTCCTCACTGTCTCCTGTTCCCCCACTGGTCCCACCACTCTTGATCCTCCACAGAGACAGCACAGAGGCCATTTATTTGTGTATTTATTTGAGACGGACTCGCTCTGCCACCCAGGCTGGAATGCAACGGCACAATCTCCGCTCACCGCAACCTCCCCCTTCTTGGTTCAAGCAGTTCTCCTGCCTCAGTCTCTTAGCCACTGCCGTCATCATGCAGGAAGTAGTCCTCATCTGCAGGACTGTGAGTAGATTTCATTTAAAGGATAGATTGGACTTTAATAGCGACAGAGATTATGACCCTTTCCTGCAGGAATGTCTGAATTATGCTTAGGTACCTTGTATGTGGTGGAATCAGATCACCAAAGAGAAGCCCTCACAGGCCTAAATATTTATCTGCATAGCATCCAACGGTTCTGATTCATTCCTTCATGAGCTGTTCTCCATCATGAACACCAGCAAGGTGTTCATGCTGCTCCAACAGGACCAGCAGCTCAGCTGTCCCCACAGGGAGGTGCAGGACAGGGACGAGAGCTCAGAGGAAGCCCTGGGGAGCCATCTTGCGAGGGAGGTGAGGGCAGGGGTCACCTTGTCATTCTGAGCTAATGGAACCCTGGAGAAATGCCATGTTTGCATTCTCCAGCCAATTATGGGCCATTATCTCAACCACTGTTGACCTGAGTCTGGTTGTTAAAATCTGGAAGACAACAAGACACAGAAGGAAATTAGAAAACCTTAGCATTAAAAGGTAAGGCCATGCATGGTGGCTCATGCCTGCAATCCCAGCATTTTGAGAGGCCGAGGTGGACGGATTGCTGGAGCCCAGGAGTTCAGGGCTGATGTGAGCTATGGTCACAGCACTGCACTGCAGCCTGAGTGACAGAGCGAGACCCTCTCTCAAAAAAAAAAAAAGGGTGAACAGCCTGGGTGGGGCCCTCTGACACACAGCAGAAGAGAAGAGGGCCTGGTGCTGGGAGCTTGTTAGCTCTTGTCACCCCTGACACCTCTGCACGCTTAGAGTCTGTATATTCTTTTTTTTTCTTTCTTTCTTTTCTTTTCTTTTTCTTTTTTTAGACAGAGTTTCACTCTTGTTGCACAGGCTGGAGTGCAATGGCACGATCTCGGCTCACTGCAACCTCCACCTCCCGGGTTCAAGCAATTCTCCTGCCTCAGCACAATCTCGGCTCACTGCAACCTCCAACTCCCTGGTTCAAGGGATTCTCCTGCCTCCGCCTCCCAAGTAGCTGGGATTACAGGCATGCACCACCTTGCCCGGCTAATTTTTGTATTTTAGTAGAGATGGGGTTTCATCATGTTGGCCAGGATGGTCTGGATCCCCTGACCTCGTGATCTGCCCACCTAGGCCTCCCAAAGTGCTGGGATTACAGGCGTGAGCCACTGCGCCTGGAAGTCTGTGTATATTCTTTATCCACCCATTACTTTCTCCCAGCTTAGTAGTGAAGTTCCTTGAGGAAGTTTCTCCATTTCTGGACTCTATTAGAGAAAAAGTCAAGTGTGTCTTGGTTCTACTACCAGCTATGGGTTAAGAGTGGACAACTCTAAAGGTTTGGCTCAGAGAAGGCCAGAGAATCAAAATAAAAAAAACCACAAGAGGGGCCAGGCATGGTGGCTCACACCTGTAATCCCAGCACTTTGGGAGGCTGAGGCGGGTGGACCACCTGAGGTCAGGAGATCGAGACCATCCTGGCTAACACGGTGAAATCCCATCTCTACTAAAAATACAAAAAAATTAGCTGTGCATGGTGGCAGGCACCTGTAATCCCAGCTACTCGGGAGGCTGAGGCAGGAGAATCGCTTGAACCCGGGAGGTGCAGGTTACAGTGAGCTGAGATCATGCCACTGCACTCCAGCCTGGGTGACAGAGGGAGACTTTGTCAAGAAAAACCCACAAGGGGAAGTAAAACTCTTGGGAGATTTCTTGTGAGCTCTTCTCCTCCCTAGAAATGACACAGTACAGCAGTTAAAAATTTGGTCTCTTGGTCAGGCGCCATGGCTCATGCTTGTAATCCCAGTACTTAGTGGGGCCTAAGGCGGGAGGATCACTTGAGGCTGCGAGTTTGAGACCAGCCTGGGCAACATAGCGAGATGCCATCTCTACAAAAAATTAAAAAATTAGTCGGGCATGGTGGCACATGCCTGTGGTCCCAATTACTCAGAAGGCTAAGGTGGGAGGATTGCTTGAGCCTGGGAGTTCAAGGCTGCAGTGAGCTATGATTGTACCATTGCATTCCAGCCTGGGCAACAGAGACCCTATCTCAAAAAAATTTTCGACTCTGGCTCCAGGAGTCCATATCTTGGTTCTGTTACTTACTAGCTATGTATTTTTGGATGAGGTACTCTTTGAGTTCCCTGTCTGTTAAAAAAAAAAAAAATTGTCCTGACCACTGGGCGCAGTGGCTCACGCCTGTGATCCCAACACTTTGGGAGGCTGAGGCAGGCGGATCACTTGAGGTCAGGAGTTTGAGACCAGCCTGGCCAACATGGTGAACCCCGTCTCTAATAAAAATACAAAAAAAATTAGCTGGGCATGGTGGCAGGTGCCTGTAATCCCAGCTACTTGGGAGGCTGAGGCAGGAGAATCGCTTGAACCCAGGAGACAGAGGTTCCAGTGAACTGAGACCATGCCATTGCACTCCAGCCTGGGCAACAAGAGGGAAACATCTGACTCAAAAAAAAAAAAAAGGTCCTCACTCTGTTTTGATAACTAAATGAGTTGATTCTTTTTTTTTGAAATGGAGTCTCATTCTGTCCCCCAGCCTGGAGTGCAGTGGTGCAATTTCGACTCACTGCAACCTCTGCCTCCCAGGTTCAAGTGATTCTCCTGCCTCAGCTTCCCGAATAGCTGGATTTACAGGCACCACCACCATGCCCGGCTAATTTTTGTATTTTTAGTAGAGACGAGGTTTTGCCCTGTTGGCCAGGCTGGTCTTGAACTCCTGGCCTTAGGTGATCTGCCTGCCTCAGCCTTCCAAAGTGCTGGGATTACAGGCGTGAGCCACCATGCCTGACTAAATGAGCTAATTCTTATGAAATGTACTCAACAAGTGCCTGGCACATAATAAGCACTCAGTGGATGTCCGCTTTCCTTATGTACCTCCCATGGTAGCTCCAATCCGCTCAGTCTCAGAGAGATCAGCTAAAAGCCAGCTCCCAGCAAAGGCAAACTTCTTTCGAGAGGGAGATGGCAGATATGAGCCCCTAGACTCTTCCGGGAATAAGGTCTCATAGAGTCTGGTAGATTACATTCTTACCCAGATTAAACAGACTCTTTCGGAAAGTCCTCTCTCCCTTGCTCTGGTCGGAATTAATTCAGCCTTGTCTCTGTGATCGCCACTGAAGAGCTTATCACCTCCGATCAAGGTGTGTTTAATTGGTCAGGCTTCCTAGCAGATTTTTTGAGGTCTGGAACTAAATTTGAGTCATTCTCCTATCTCAAACAAACCTCAAAACAAAAATATTTTGATGTGAGCAATTCATTCACTCCTCCCTGCATCTCTGAAAAGAGGTCTGTAGGAAGCTTCCCTGGGGAAAGGCTCTCTGTGGCTCAGAGAAGAAAGCACTTAAAAAGGAACCATGGCTGGGCACAGTATACTAGAAATATGCACAAAAAAGGATTAAAACATGTTCATGGCAGGGCGCGGTGGCTCACTCCTGTAATCCCAGAACTTTGGGAGGTCAAGGCGGGTGGATCACCTGAGGTCAGGAGTTCGAGACCAGCCTGGCCAACATGGTGAAACCCCGTCTCTACTAAAAATACAAAAATCAGCCAGGCGTGGTGGCAGGCGCCTGTAATCCCAGCTACTTGGGAGGCTGTGGCAGGAGAATCACTTGAACCCAGGAGGTAGAGGTTGCAGCGAGCTAAGATTGCGCCACTACACTCCAGCATGGGTGACAGAGAGAGACTCTGTCACAAACAAACAAACAAACAGATGAACATGCTCATGGCCAGGAGTAGTGGCTCACGCCTGTAATCCCAGCACTTTGGGAGGCCAAGCCCGGCAGATTGCTGGAGTCCAGGAGTTTGCGACCAGCCTGGGCAACATGGTGAGACCCCATCTTTACAAAACATTTTTTAAAATTAGCGAAGTACAATAACACACCTGTAGTTCCAGCTACTTGGGAGGCAGAAGTGGGAGAATTGAACCCAGGAGATTGAGGCTGCAGTGTTCTTGCTACTGCACTCCAGCCTGGGTGACAGAGTGAGACCTTGTCTCACACATACACAAAAAAAAGGAATCAGAAAGTAAGTTCCTACCCTTGGACTCTAGTCTCAGTGAATCCGTTTCTTCATCAGTACTTGCAAAATAAGAAAGTAACCTCCACTTCATCACCTCCCTGGGTGGGTAAGAAGTCAAATGTGGTGACCCTCAAGACAGGCCAGTGTTTTGTAAATGTCTCCGCCAGACATTTCATTTCTAGCGGTGGGGAAGCCTCGCCTCATTAAATGGCCTTTGGCCTCTGTTCAGCCTCCAGGAGTGGGTGTTCCAGTAGAATTCCTCTTTAGACTTTGAGTGTCTTCATTTAGCAAAAGGAAATCACAGAAAAGCTATATGACCCAGGCCAGAGATCTCGGAGTCTTCCTCGCCTGTGAACAGGAGGGCTGCACAGCCCTGCCTATGGGCTGTGGCTCTGCTGTCAGCTCTTTCCTGAGGAATGCAGCCTGGGCTGCTGCCTGCGAGGGCTCCTGCTGGGGGAGTCCATTCCCCTTCTCCCTTTCTCCATTTGCAATCACTATTTATTTATCTTTGGAAGTTCAAGGAAACAGAGAGCCTGCAACTGGGGGAGATCTGTGGAGCCAGGGAGGGAAAGTGAAGAGGCCAACGTCTAGGCCTCTGCCTGCTGCCAACGCCAACCGGCAAGAAAGACTTACCTGCATAGTCAGGGTAGGCTTGGCTGACAGGCACAGGGGCCCTGGAAAAGGCACCGCACACACCAGCAGGGCTAAGCTCACAAAAGAAGGTGGCGCTCACCTTGGGGATCACTTGGGTCATAGAGTGAAGGAGGGGAGAAAGGAGTCCTGCCCCATCCTGGCAGCTCTATTAAGCAGCAGAAAGGTGAGCCTCTATAGGGAAACAGAGGAAGCAGACCCCTGGGCTGCACTACTTATTGCCTGTCTCCAGTCCTGGTTCCAGTGTACTACAGGCAGTTTAAAAAAATTTATTTATTTATTTATTTATTTATTTATTTATTTATTTATTGGGATGGAGTCTCACTTTGTCACCAGGCTGCAGTACAGTGGCATGATCTCAGCTCACTGCAATCTCCGCCTTCTGGGTGCAAGCCATTCTCATGCCTCAGCCTCCCAAGTAGCTGGGATTACAGGCGCCCACCACTACGCCCAGATAATTTTTGTATTTTTAGTAGAGACAGGGTTTCATCATGTTGGCCAGGTGGATCTCAAACTCCTCACCTCAAGTGATCTGCCCATCTCGGCCTCAAAAAGTTCTGGGATTACAAGTGTCAGCCACCGTGCCCAGCCTGCAGGCAGCTTTATACCCACCACTAGTTGTCAAGGTCACCCCTGCCACCACCAGTCCTCTGCCTTTGGAAACCACGTGCCCCTCCCCCCCCCCACCACACTCTCTCATTCTAATGCCACGATTTACATCTATAAACTGGGGAGCAGGCAGAGCCCCATTTCAACCCCAGAGATCAGCTACCCCAGCAAGCTAGGGGCTGTGTCCAAGGTCAGAAAGTAATAAGAGGCAGAGCCGAGTCTGGAGTAGGGGTCTCCAGACTCACTGCTCAGGGCTCTTTCCACACCCTGCTGCAAAGCCTGCTCATCTACTTTTCCCTTGTTCCCACTCACTGTCCCTGAAACACACACACACACACACACACACACACAGCGTTGTGGAAAATGTAAGAGGCCCAGTCTAGCCTTGTCTGCCTTGGCCTTTGACCTCTCCTTGGCCGAATGACATGCACCCCCCGCTGAGCGAGGTCACTGCAGCGGAGGAGGGTCTGCTGCCTCCTCGTCTCGGCTGCCATCCTCCTGCGGCGGCCTCCACCGGAGCTGGAGGGAGAGTGAGAGCCGACTTCCAGACTGATCATCGTGTCAGGGGCCAAGGGAAACCTCAGAGCCGTCCGCCAAGTTCATTCCAAAACAGGGCTACCTAGACATCTCTGTCCAAGCCCGCGGGTCCAGGAGGGCCCCAGCAGCCTGGAGGTGCAAGCTGCACCAGCACGGGCAAGGGAAATTTTGTGGAAGGTGGTGGTGGTCGGCTCAGAGGTCTGAGATGGGTTGCGGAAAGGAAGGGTCCTGGCCCAGGGGACGGGGACGATCGGGAAAGGAGTGTTGGTGCAGGGCGGGCGCGGAGACGCAGGGTCCTCGAGCCAGCTGGCTCGCCCCCACTCGGCTGAGGGCCTCGGCCTGGCCGCGCGTCGGGCGGCGCTAGGGCCCCGCGGAAGGCCCGGGCGGGCGGGGACCGGCGGCGGGAGCTGCGCGGCGCGGAGCTGCCTCCATCCATGGCACGGAGCGGCGGCGGTGGCGGCAGCAGGAGCCCGGCGCGATCCGTTAGATCCCAGCCCAGCGCCCAGCGAGCAGGCGACGCGGAGGGGCCGGGCCTCCACTGGCCCGAGGGCCGGGTGCTGAGACTCTGGTCGCGCCGCCGGGGGCTGCCCGCGCTGCGCTGACAGCCGCGCCCGCGTCCTCCCCGCCGGGGCGCTCGCCGGACATGCCCCCGGGGCGCGGCGGCGGGGACCCCGGGGCTCGCCTCCGCCCAGGGCCCCCCTCCACGCCCTCGGGCGCCCCGGGCCCCCGCTGAGCACTCCTCCCGCACGCCTGGGTTCCTCCGGCCGGAGCGCAGCCCGGCCCCAGCGCTGTGGGTCCCCGCGGGGCGATGGGTTGATGGGCGCCGGGGAACGCAGGATGCGGGGGGCGCCCGCGCGCCTGCTGCTGCCGCTGCTGCTGTGGCTCCTGCTGCTCCTGGCGCCCGAGGCTCGGGGCTCGCCCGGCTGCCCGCTACCCATCCGCAGCTGCAAGTGTTCGGGGGAGCGGCCCAAGGGGCTGAGCGGTGGCGTCCCTGGCCCGGCTCGCCGGAGGGTGGTGTGCGGCGGCGGAGACCTCCCGGAGCCTCCTGAGCCCGGCCTTCTGCCTAATGGCACCGTTACCCTGTGAGTACCCTACCAGGCCAGCTCCGCCGGATCTGGGACGAGGCACGAAGGGAAGCGAGACGGGAGGGGTGGGAGCAGGGGGAAGGGGGCTATCCCCCCACTTCAGAGATTCCCGGACAGGCCTGAGTCCAGGCGCCCACAGGGGAAGATTGGAGGAGCAGGAGAGAGACTGGGGCTCCAGGAGCGCGGAGGCGGGAAGGGGCTGCGGGGGTCAGGCGCACCCCAGAGAAAGGCACCGCAGGCGCCCACTCACCTGCCCAGGTGAAGTGGAGCGCACGCCTGCAGGGCACCCACGCCCCAGATTTCCAGCCTGGACTATGGTTGCGGACTCTGGGGGACCTGAGAAGGGTGAGAGCGGGGAATGCTCAGGAAAGATCGACGCCCGTGGCCCAGGAGGGGGCTGTGGTCCTAACCACTGCGGACGCGTCCCGGACCGGGCTGGAGGAGTCTCCGGATTTACCTGGCTGGCCTTGTCCCTCAATTGGGGTCATCCCATCCATACCCCCTGGCCTGCCAGAGCCGCTTCCAGTCCGTCTCCTTAGGGCAAGGGGAGGCTGGGCTTGGAAAAGTCGGCCCTTGGAATGCGGGCGCCTCTGGGCTGCAGGAGACCCTGGCGTCCCTATCCCTCTAGAGGCCCCTCTCCCGCGGCGCAGTTTGTGCAGTGAGCTCTGTGCTGGGTCCCGCGTCCTTGCCTCTCCTTTGCCTCCCCTGGAAGTAACTCGAGCTTTGGCTGTTTCTCCATTGACTTCGCGCAGATTGCGAATAAAGAAACGTGGCTGGGGAAGCGGGGTTCCCTCACCGCAGCCCACCCCGGCCTCCTTCGGCGACTTCCCTCTCAGTCAGGGCCTCAGTACGTCCTTGCTTTGCTGGCAGCGAGCGCGGCAGCACCGCAACCCGACCCCAAGCCTCCTACAGGGGGTCGCAAGTCCCAGCAGCCGCGCGAGCATTGGCGACCCCTCCCCACCGCAGAGATTTCCTGCGCCGACCACGTGCTCGCAGCTCCACGCACGCCGTGGACTCGAGGGTCGGGCCCCCGCGACCGCTGCTTCCTTTCCTGTCCCAAATCCAGCCTAAGAGCCGCTTCCCTTTCCCTGTCCTCCTGACCCCAGTGGCAACCGTTTCTCCACGGCCCCTTGCCCGGAGTCGGGGCTGGCCCAGTCTTTTCGATTGTGTCCAGAACAATACAGTAACGCCTCTGGTTGGGTGAGTTCAGAGGCTGCCCGCTTCCTGACAGGACACAACTGGTCAGCCTCTGACGCTGGCCGCCCGGCCGGCATTTTCCCCGGCCCGGGTGTGTGTGTATGTGCATGTGTAAGCCTTGGGGGTGGAGGCGGTGTGTCTGCTGGCTGCTGCCTCCCTGCTGCTCAGGGCTA
This sequence comes from Papio anubis, assembly GCF_008728515.1. Classification (NCBI taxonomy): domain Eukaryota; kingdom Metazoa; phylum Chordata; class Mammalia; order Primates; family Cercopithecidae; genus Papio; species Papio anubis. The sequence goes on from NC_044983.1 coordinate 36,167,524, forward strand.
AGGCCGTGGCCAGGGAAGGCACCTGTGGCTGTTCAGGGCAGCTCTCTCTGAGTGTCCGCTGGGGTTTGAGGGTCCAGGCAGGCCTGGGCATTCCTCAGCTCACTTAGTTCTGGAGGAGAAAAATGCTTGCTCTGCGGAATAGTCGGTAGCATCTGCATGAGTCTCAGCTGCATAATAATCAGAGCTGAGAGCTGTGTGTGCTCTTGTGTCTACTCATGCACATATGTGGGATGTGTGTTCTCTGCGTGTCTCTGTGTCAGGGTTAGGGAATCCTAACATATCAAAGGCAGAAAGAAGTGGGGGAGGCAGTGGATAGAAAGGCAGTTTTGCAGTACATCTTAGAATGATCAGGCCATGGTTAATTCCTATTCGCACCACTCCACGGAGAAAGTTGGGCCAACTCTTGGTAAGAATACATTAGAATCGGGTGGCAGCAAAGGTGACCCCTAGCTCACCCTCCCATCCCGAATCCTCTCAGGCCACTGACCCATCAGGCTTGGGATAGGATACCCTTTAAGGAGCAGCCCCCGAGCCTGGCTCTGGACGTCCCCACAGGGACACAGACAGGGCAGGCCAGGAATGCCCCGGAGAGCCCATGGGTCCTTCAGCCTGGAGGGTAATGGAATCCCCAGCCACAGACTTACTGCTTAGCTCTCCTGCCAGACTCTGCATAATCCTCATCCTCATGGCACCCCCTAATCCCCACCAGCTGGCTTCAGAAGGAAAAAGAACCCAGGCTCTCCTTCGGCAGAAGCTGGGCAAGGGTTCCTTCCTCTGAGGCTCAGTCTCTCCAGCACCCCCACACCCACCCCAGGATACATCCTGAGGGAAGGAGCAGGAGAAGGTGTGTGTAGGGGCTGAAAGGGGATGATCTGTCTCCTCCCCATGGAGAAGGGTTACAGCCAACAGCCCTCTAACAACAACAAAAACCCCAGGTTAACAAGAGAAAAGCGTAACTCATGTATTACTGTTATGCACACACGTGTGCACGGGAGTCAGTAAGGCTGAAATGCTCTCTCCACAGGGGAGAGACGTATGGACCGGGAGATGGGAGGTGGCTGGCAGGTGATGGGACTCCAGAGAAGGTGAGCTGCACAGAAGCAAAGGTGGTTTCATTATGCGGATTTATGCGGATCACGCCTCTCGGGTGATCTCTCAGAGCTTTCTGAGTAGATGAGAAATCTGTTTGGGTGCCATGATGACTCCCAGACTCTTCTCCTGCTCTTTCTTGGTTATTTGCTGAGATCTCTAGGGAGGAGGTATTAAGACCATTGCCTTTCTTTCAGGGAGACGTTTTACTCCATCAGGTAAGGGAATTCCAGGGAGAGTGCCCCGTCCCTGCGCTGGGGGAACAGGGGACAAGATAAATTAGCAGGATCTTGGTTCTGAGCTCCAAGTTCTGAGGCCCCTAAGGTCTCTCGGTGTGTCAAAGTGCCTGGTCTTTGGGGTATCACCCTCTGAGCCCCTGCGTCTGGGAAGGAGGGGGCTGCCGCTTCTTTTGCCCAGCAGCAAAGCCAGACGACAAGAGCTGAGAGCCGCCGCACGCAAATGGCCAGACTGACTTCCAAACTCCTCCTTCGTGCTTCGTGTATTTTTTTTTTTCCTGCCATGAACATTTTCCTTTTCACCTTTTAGCTTGTCACCTGGTGCGAATAAAACTGGAGCCATTCATTTTTGCATTTTGGCTTTATCCTCCCTCCCCATCTCCCCAACATTCCCACGGAAGACCCTTTTTTTCCTCCAAGATGGGGCACTGGGGCACTCAGGATTGATCCTTGGGGAGCCCGAGTGCTGGGGGCTGTTCAGGCATGAAGGTGGGGTCCCTGTCTGCGGAGAGCCTCCTCCTGCGCTCTGAGAAAGCCTTCCTGCAGTCAGAGGCGACCCCATTCACAGTCCTGTTTACCGCATGGAAAGCCCTCCCGCCACCTCCACCCATTATCTCGACTCTGCCTTCTGTTTTTGCATCCTCCCTCTCCCCCATCCTTTGCATTTTTTTTCTCTAGTGGATTTTCATTCGCAGTTTTCCAGGAAAGCTGAGCTCTTGGCTTCCTTCCTGATCCCTCTGTCCCACCCCACCCCCCCACCAGGCTCCCGGCCCAGCCTGCAGGGCAGCTGTGGGCACCCATGCTTCTGAACAGAGAGCAGAAGCGTTTGTGGGCCTCCCTGAGGGAAAAGATCCCACAGCGGGTAGCTTATGACAGGGAGAACCTGGGTGTGGGAGGAAGGTGCAGACCACTGTGAGCCCCACTATTACTCGGCAGCAGCTGAAGGCTGAGGTTCTCAGCTCTGGGAGTGAGTGAGGGGGAAGGGGGATGAGGATAAGGAATTCCAGGAAAGGACTGTTTGTAGATAACTCCAGAAGGAAATCTATAAAGACCTCCTAGGACATCTGAGCAGGCACTCCGAGGATACCAGCCAGTGTCATAAATTCCCAGACAGCCTGGGCTCCAAAGGATCTTAGCGATAAGGAAGTCCAGTCCCACATCTTACAGCTGAGCAAACTGAGGCCAGGAGAGGAAGGGTGCCTCGCTGACAGTCACACAGCCAGCCTGGGGCTGGCGCCGGGGTGGGCATTGCATTCCTGCCAGGTGAGGGCCTCGCTGCTCACCTGGCTGGACTTGGGACCCATTAGACACAAAAGATGCTTTAAAAAACCCGGTTCCTTCCCAGCAGGATCTGAGCCCTTTTGACCTGAGAACATTCCAGGCTGGGCAAGGAGAGGTCACTTTGAATTTCTCCAGAATAGGCAAACCCTCAACCTGCTCGGCCTACCATTCTGGAAGGCGGGAGTGCCCACCACACAGGCTGCCCACCTAGGGAAGAGGCTGTCTGCCGCAGGTGTGCCCAGCACGGGCTGGGTTCTTCTGCTGGGAGTTCAGTCGTCTTGGTGGGAGAAGTTGAGAAAGATGGGCCTCAGGGAAGTAGTTCTTGAGCACAGGTCTCCCTCTGGACCTCCAGCTGCTGGCTGGGGCTCCCTTCAGGGCCCCTTGTTACAGCCACCGGGATCCAGTTAGGGGAATTTGGGCAAAGCGTGCCAAGCGTTGTGCACATGGCCTGAGGGCAGGACAAGGATGCTGGTGGAGGGGCAGGCCCAGGCCGGCGCCCCCACCCCCTTCTCTTCCACCAGCTTTCCCCCATATGGTTCTCATAAGGTCTGGGCGCAGAGACAGCAGCCAGAGGAAGTGGCTGTGTACAGAGAGCTTTTGTGAGAGAAGAGGGGGAGGGGGAAAGAGCGAAGAAAAAGAAGGAAAGAAGAGAGGGAAGAGGCCAGAGACAGAGAAGGCAACGGCAAGCCCAGAGACTCCAGCACCCACTCCCCTCCCGACCGAGGGGTGCAGGTCTCAGCTGCGGCACCCCCACCTGGGCTCTGGGACCTTGCCTGTTCAAAGGGAGGGGCCCAGCAGAAACCTCAGTCTCTCCTGGACTCTTCCCCACCACCCACTGGAGAAGCTGGAGGTAGCTAGCTCAGGATCCAGGGATTCCACGCATCTGTCCTCTGGGGCCTGGAAGCCGCTCCCCTGAGGGCTCCCGCTGCTGCAGAATGTTAGAGTCAGGGTCCCATCCTAGGGAGAACCCTGGGCAGAGCTCAGAGCGCTCTGGGGCTCACTGGTTGAATGAAAGACACTGCAGAGGCCATCATGCTGGCTCCTAAGGGGGCACTTGTGACTCCGCCCCCAGTGGGTCCAAGACCCCGAATGTGTTATTTGGCCAGAGTTACTCCTGCATGTGCATGAACCCAGCCACCCCTGAAGCCAGCGAAGTCCCCTCCTGCTGGCTACCACGGCTCTCCTCTCTGTGATTAGGGCGGGGGGGAGTGGCAACCCCTCGTCCTGAGGGGGAGTCTGAGAATTTCCCCCAAAGGCACAGGCAAACCAATGTAATTTGAACCTGACCATAAATTGACCCTTCAATGCGGGGTCATGTTTTTAAAGAAAGAGTGTTTCTAAGTTTATCCCACATGGGAGTCATTGAGAGAAGAACCCTTTCCTGATGGAGAGTAAGTTCCAGCCACCTCTGAGTTGATCACTGTCCTTCCACTCCATGGAGGCACAGGCTGCTCCCCTCAGCAAAGCCCAGAGAGGGGAGGAGAGTTCCCGGACGCCACACAGGCTGGACCCAGACACCGCTAGCTTCCTTATCACCCCAGAGGTAGAGGCTGCCCCAGCCTCCCTGGCAGCAGCCAGAGAGCAAGGGTGGGGAGAGGAGGGAAATGGCCCCGGACTCGGGGACCAGAAGGAAGATCCGGTAACCGCTGGGAAGGGCTGCTCAGAGGGGCTGTTTATTTTCATTCCCCCAGCCCAGCCGCTCTGTTCTATTTACAGCTCAGACACTGACAGGACGAAGCTGCCTCCTCCCCTTCCTCCCTCCTCCGGGGGCCCCCATCCTTCCCAAACTCCAGAACATTCCTTTGCTTTCAGGACTGGGTAATGGGGGGAGGGGGTAGAGAAGCTGTGGAGTGTAGGTCACTCCAGCAGCCTCCCAGGAGAGTTCCCAGCTCTCCCACCCCTTTCCTGGGAGCCAGGGAGGTGTGCAGGATGGATGGGGCCAGGTGAGGCGCGGGAGCCCCATCTGTCACAGAGGAGCAGGCAATGGACAGGGTGGGAGAGCGAGTCCTGGGGAGGGAGTTCCAGCCTCAACCAAGGGGCCAGACATCTCCCAGCTGGGAAGGGAAGAGAAAGTCTCAGGGCCCCCTCTACCGCCTCTGCTCCTCCCTCTCCTCCTCTCTTCCCCTGCCAGGGCTCCTAGCCTTGTGGGGAATTGTGTATCGAGGCAGAAACTATGACTTCAGGCTTCGGGAGACTCAGCGTCCAGGATGGGAAAGGCCATCAAAGATAAGGTGTGGGGTCTCCAGTCTGCCCCCAGGGAGGGGCCAACCTGCCCGCGGTGAGACACACACACGCTGCTCTTAGCCAGGCAGCTCTAACTAGACCCCAGGGCTCCTGCCTCCCATCCCTTCCGCTGGTAGTCTGTGCAGGTGGGAACCCGGAGACAAAGCCACCAAGGGCAGCTGCATCTACAGGAGAAAGGGAGAGGAAGCAGGACAGAGAGATCTGGGGACTCTGAAGCTTCTCAGACCTCTTGAAAGCTTCACCACCCTCAGTCTCAAACAGTGACACTGCCCCAGGCAGCAGGGGCCCCGGAGGCCACACCTGCCCACTCTGCTGATGGCAAGGGTGTTTTCTGATGAAAATGCGGGCACGTGGGACTGGGAGTTTAAGGGGCCTGACCCCAAAAATAGTACTTCCTGTCTTCACTTGAGGAGGGTTGCTGAGCTATAGAATAGGTTAGCAGACAGGAGATCAAAATACAAGTTTATTGTTGATAAAAGCTAGATTGGAAGACCTAGCTTAGAGGTTCAGCAGTAATGAGTTTAGTCAGAGCTGCCCACCCAGGGGATGTCTGAGTCCCACTCCCAGCCCCCCGAGGGAGAGCCCCCACATTAAACAGCTCTGCAGGCAGGAAGGTCTGGGGCCTCTTTGCACACTCACCAATCAGAGGAGCCATCCCTGGAGATGGGACAGGGCAGATGCCCTAATCCGTTTTCCTCCACATGGATACATGAGCCAGGGAAAAGGGGCTCCCCCGATCCCATAATGGCCTAACAAGTACAAGCGTACTCACGGGGTCCCTGTCCAGAAGCACTGCATGGAGTATTTGAAATCAGTCTGACCCAGCAAATGTACAACCCATGGTCTCTAAAACGCCCTTCCAACTGTTTCCACTTCCTCTCTGGCACCACCTTGGGTAGCTTCAGACAATGTGACCCCTATGGGTGTGGCGTCCCAGAAAGGTTGTACTGTGGAGCCAGGCTCACTCAGAGAAGGATGGATGCTATCTCCTAGGTGTTGGGGAGAGAAAGGGAATTGGAGGTAGAAAAAAACTGCCATTTGGCTCGGGGAAACCCAGGGCTCAGCAGTGAACTCTGTTGACCAAACAGCCCCTCCATCCTGGAACTCTGCCCCTGTCACTCAGCCAATGCCTACAGTGTATCCTTGCCCCATGGGAGGAGGCAAAAGACCCAGGCTCTGCCCTTCTGTCCTTACAGTCTCCTGGAGACAGGTACCAGCTCACAATGCCAGACAGGATCAGGGCAGCAAATATAGCTTCTAGGGAGGAAAGGTCAAGGATGAGTATCTACTTAGGTAGAAAAGACTGATAACTTCAATCCTTTTGGGTCTATTTGTATTTTAAAAGAGGTCTGCGCCACATGTGTTGGCGCTTCCCTGTAATCCCAGCTACTCTGCAGGCTGAGGCAGGAGGATCACTTGAGGCCAGGGGTTCAAAACCAGTCTAGGCAACATAGCGTGACTGGGGTTCAAAACCCGTCTGGGCACAGAGAGATCCGTGTCTAAATTTTCTTTTTTTTCTTTTTTTTTTTTTTGGCCGGGCGGGGTGGCTCACACCTGTAATCCCAACACTTTGGGAGGCCGAGGCGGGGTGGATCACGAGGTGAGGAGTTCAAGACCACCCTGGCTAACATGATGAAACCCCCGTCTCTACTAAAAATACAAAAAATTAGCTGGGTCTGGTGGCACGCACCTGTAATCCCAGCTACTCGTGAGGCTGAGGAAGGTGGGTTGCTTGGACCTGGGAGGTGGAGGTTGCAGTGAGCTGAGATGGTGCTACTGCACTCCAGCCTGGGCAACAGAGCAAGACTCCATCTCAAAAAAAATAAATAAATAAAATAAATTTTTTTTGTTAGCCGGGCATGGTGGCATGCTAGCTGTTCCAGAGACAGAGGCAAGAGGAGTTCAAGACCAACCTGGGCAACACAGTGAGACCTCCATCACCACCCATCCCTCAAAGAGGTCTGCTTTCTTCACCTAGAAGCTTGGCTCCCCGTTGGGGGGCTTTTAGGTTGTGCATAGAGGAAATGTTTAAGGTCAATTGGGGGTAATATCCCAGCCTGCACAAATCAGGGGGACACAACACACGTAGATGAACATTCCATCTTCCTGTTGGACACATCTCCCTCCACCTCCTATGAGTGGAAGTTTGTAGATATGCGATATATGGTTTATGTTTGTAGGACTAGCCTTGTCACACAAGGCTGAGTGCACAGTGACTGTTGGGTAGCTCTGAGTAATGAATGGATGAATGAATGAATACATAAGTGTGGGTAATTACAGTAGACTACGTTCCTTGTGCTCAAGTCAGGATGCTGTAACCCCAAATCCCCATCAAGGCATACTGATTACCCCCAATAAATACCCGCAGCCCATTTTCTTTTTCTTTTTTCTTTCTTTTTTTTGAGACAGAGTCGAGTCTCACGCTGTCACCCAGGCTGGAGTGCAGCGGCACAATATTGGCTCTCTGCAACCTCTACCTCCTGGGTTCAAGTGATTCTCCTGCCTCAGCCTCTCTAGTAGCTGGGACTACAGATGCCTACCACCTTGTCCGGCTAATTTTTGTATTTTTTAAAAGAGACGGGGTTTCACCATGTTGGCCAGGCTGGTCTCGAACTCCTGACCTCAAGTGATCCACCCGCCTCGTCCCCCAAAGTGCTGGGATTACAGATGTGAGCCACTGCACCTGGCACGTAGTCCATTTTCTTAGGCTTCTGCCTCCAGATTATGTCCCGAAGCCACAGATTCCCTTCCCATCCAAGCCCCAGTTTCTTGGTTGCCCTGCTCACCACAAAGTTGGGGTGCCCTTGTAGCAAGGGTAGGTTGGAGAAAGGAGACCAGACCTATGAGAGAAGGCAGGGTGGAGCAGGACTCACTGCAAGTCTGTTTTCTCTCATGGCTTGGGCCTCCAGCCCTGCCTGGACAACCCAGCTTCCAGGCTGGGTTCAGGGGCGGTCTTAGGACCCAACCCCCTAAAGCCCTTCCCTGGGCCTCCTTCTATTGCCAGTCGGTGTTCAAGGCTGACCGGACAGGCATCCAGCCCAGGGAAGGGTGGCAGGGAAGTGCAGGAGCGGGCAGGACACCTTACATGTCCTCACCAACATTTATGTGTCTTGCAGTCAGGCTAAATGCATGTGAAGGCAGCCACGGAGGGACGAGAAGCCACAGGCCAGCCTTTCGCCTGAGGTTGTGTGTTGAAGCAGGGCCTGTGCACGGCGAGCATCCTCACTTTTGGAGGTCTTACTGTCGTATCAACCATACTAAAATGTACCCACATCCGTCATCGAACATAATAATTATTGCTAATGACATAGTATGACATTGGGTAATTATGTCATTAAGCATTTGTTAATTTCCGTCTTTGTGGCATCTATATTTTAGAGGCAATGCTTCTTTTTTAGGTTTTAGGCGTCTCTTTGGGCCCTGGAAATGCTCAAAGGCACAGCGCCTGCAGGGGAGGCTGAGAGCTCTGATTTCGGTGGGGGTTCGAGCCCCAGGGCTTTTTGGCATCAGCAAGCAGACCACCCCCTACCTGCTCTATGATGGTTTCCCTAAGACAGGGCCAAGCCGCCAGTGGGAGGTGTTGGAGACGGGGCCTCCCAGACTCTAGGAACCTCTAGGAACCTAGTGACGGCCTGAACTGATGGAGGCCCCAGGATCAGACTCCCTAGGGAGTATGGATTCCCCAGGTACAGAGAGGAGCTCATTGGGTCTGAGTGGTTGGCAGGGGGCTGACACGCATGACTCTTCCTGCACATGTGAGAAACATTTAGTTCAGGCATGTGCTATGTGCCCATGTGACTCCTGCAGGGTCATCTTTGATGTCAGGGTGGTATCTGGTATGTTCCTGCGGCTGCCCAGAGCCCACAGAGCCTCTCTGTAGACGCCAGCCGCTAGCTCCCTTGGCCTCCAGCCTCATTAGTGGGAACTCTACTTGCTTCTCTCCCCCAAAATAGCACCCCAGCCGGGAGAGAGTTCTGGTATGGACTTGGTGTGCCCCCTCTCTCTGGCCAGATTTCAAACTCTGAAGTAGAGAACAGGAGACTCCAGGGACTGGCCCTCCTTCCTGTGAAAAGCTTGACATTAGGAGTGGGAGAAGGGCGTGGGAGGGAGGGAAGAAAGAAGCTGAAGATGCCTGGCCAGGCCAGCCAGGGCTCTGGGGCAGAGCTAGTGTGGTTGGGCAGGAAATCCACCTGGCTGGCCCCCGTGAGGTTTTAGGGCCAGAGGATGGAGCAGGTTGAGGAGGTGTCTGTCTTGAGGGGGTTGAAGAAGGCTGAGGCTGACCCTGTGTCTGTGCTGGATGGAGCTGTGGGTCCAAGGCTCCCTCCTTCTCTGCCCAATTGCGGCCACTTTGCCTGCCTGCCTCCCAGGGGACAGCCTAGAGTGGTGAGAACATTTTTCTGCCCATTGGATGAAGCTCTGTGTGTGTGTGTGTGTGTGTGCATGCGCGTGCGCGCATGTTCATCCCTATCAGCAGTGCTGTAACGCCCAGCTTCCTACCTGCCCATAAAAATGCCAGACCCAGCCAGACACAGTGGTTCATCCCTATAATCCCAGCACTTTGGGAGGCTGAGGCAAGTAGATTTCTTGTGTTTAGAAGTTCAAGACTAGCCTGGGTAACATAGTGAGATCCCGTCTCTAGAAAAACTTCTCTTTTTTTTTTTTTTTTTTTTTTGAGACAGAGTCTTGCTCTGCTGCCCAAACTGAAGTACAGTGGCATGATCTTGGCTCACTGCAACCTCCACCTCCTGGGTTCAAGCAATTCTCCTGCCTCAGCTTCCAGAGTAGCTGGGATTACAGGTGCGTGCCACCACACCTGGCTAAGTTTTGTTGTTAGTAGAGATGGGATTTTACCATGTTGGCTAGGCTGGTCTTGAACTCCTGGCCTCAAGTGATCCACCCACCTTGGCCTCCCAAACTGCTGGGATTATAGGCATTAGCCACTGTACCCAGCCTCTACAAAAACATTTTTTTTAAATTAGTTAGTCATGGTGGTGCATGCCTGTAGTCCTAGCTCCTGGGGAGGCCAAGGTGAGAGGATTGCTTGAGCTCAAGAGGTGGAGGCTGCAGTGATTTGTGATCATGCCACTGCATTCCAGCCTGGGAAAGAGAGCAAGACTTGTCTCTCTTAAAAAACAAAACAAAACAAAAAAACCGTGCACTGTCTGTCTAAAACTGCCTTCCCTCCTCTCCCCAGATAGACCCACCACAAGGCACCCTGTGGAGAACAGAACCATCAAGCTCAATGTCAGTGGAGGCCCCTCTCTGGATAATCTAGGTCTAGAGTAAACTTCCTCAGACCTCTCCAGGTTAAGGCCAAAAGATCCAGTGCTGGATCTGAGGACTCAAATCACACAGTGATCTGCCTGAGGTCTTTTCAAGAGCTGGAAATTCGGCAAGAAGGGGGGCCCTTGGAGGAGAAGGATGAGAAAGGCCTTTGCCTGGTGCCTGCGTCTGCGAGTGGGTCAGAGGGTGGGGCATCAGGACCATGTTCTCTGCAGCAAGAAAATACCTCATTTCAAGACTTTCAGGGCTGCAGTTGGTGCTGGGCTAGCCAAACCGGAAGCGTGGGTTGCAGCTGCCCCCCAACTCAACCCAGCCCTTGCCTCCCAGCACACACAGAGGCTGCCTCAGAGAGAGAAGGGTGGGGTGGAGGGAAGAGAGAGAGAGAGAGACCCAACCTGCATGAAGTCTGGGCTCAGGGCAGCCTCGGGAAGGATGGGAGCCGGTCCCAGAGATAAGATATTCAGGGCCAGAGGCTCTTCCTTGCTCTCCTCTGGGGCAGGTCCCGATCTGTCGATCTGTCGTTGTGCTTCCGCCCTGCAGTCGGACACGAGTGCACTTGGCCCGCAGCTGGTCTGAATTGAGATGTGTTGGCAGAGAATAGAGTAGTAGGACATTCCAGAGTCCTGAGACTGTCTACCAAAATCAAAACGAAAGTATCTCATTAATAATTTTATATTGATTATATATTGAAATGAAAATACAAAAATTAGCTGGGCGTGGTGGAGTGCACCTGTAGTCCCAGCTACTTGGGAGGTGGCGGCAGGAGAATCGCTTGAACCCAGGTGGAGGAGGTTGTAGTGAGCTGAGAGCGCACCACTGCACTCCAGCCTGGCGACAGAGCAAGACTCTCTCAAAAAAAAAAAAAGAAAGAAAGAAAGAAGGAAAGAACTCAGGCTGGAGTGCAGTGGTGTAATCACAGCTCACTGCAGCCTCAAACTCCTGGGTTTAAGCGATCCTCTTCCCTCATCTTCCCAAGTAGCTAGGACTACAGGCAGGCCACCACGTCTGACTACTTTTTAAAATATTTTTTATAGAGATAGGGTCTTGCTATGTTGCCCAGACTGGTCTTGAACCCCTGGCTTCAAGCAATTCTCCTGCCTCAGCCTTTCAAAGCACTGGGATTACAAGCATGAGCCACTGCACCAGGCCTAAATAACATATATTCTCAAAATGAACTTTTAGGCCGGACTCAGTGGCTCATGCCTGTAATACCAGCACTTTGGGAGGCCAAGGTGGGTGGATCACGAGGTCAGGAGATCGAGACCATCCTGGCTAACACGGTGAAACCCCATCTCTACTAAAAAACACAAAAAAATTAGCCGGGTGTGGTGGCGGGCGTCTGTAGCCCCAGCTACTCAAGAGGCTGAGGGAGGAGAATGGCGTGAACCCGGGAGGCGGAGCTTGCAGTGAGCTGAGATCATGCCACTGCGCTCCAGCCTGGGCGACAGAGCAAGACTCCGTCTCAAAAAAAAAAAAGAACTTTCATACTGTGTGTGTGTGTGTTTTTGTTTGTTTGTTTTGTTGTTATTGTTGTTGTTGTTTGAGACGGAATTTCACTCTCGTCACCCAGGCTAGAGTGCAATAGCACGTTCTTGGCTCACTGCAACCTCCGCCTCTTGGGTTCAAGAGATTCTCCTGCCTCAGCCTCCCAAGTAGCTGGGATTACAGGCATGTGCCACCACACTTGGCTAAGTTTTTTGTATTTTTAATACAGATGGGGTTTCACCATGTTGGCCAGGCTGGTCTTGAACTCCTGACCTCAGGTGATCTGCCTGCCTCAGCCTCCCAAAGTGCTGGGATTACAGATGTAAGCCATTGCGCCCAACCAACTTTTTTTTTTTTTTTTTTGTGACAGAGTTTCGCTCTTGTTGCCCAGGCTGGAGTGCAATGGTGCAATCTCGGCTCATTGCAACCTCCGCCTCCCAGATTCAAGTGATTTTCCTGCCTCAGCCTACCGAGTAGCTGGGATTACAGGCATGCGCCACCACGCCCAGCTAATTTTGTATTTTTAGTAGAGACGGGGTTTCGCCATGTTGGCCAGGCTGGTCTCAAACTCCTGACCTCAGGTGATCTGTCCACCTCAGCCTCCCAGAGTGCTGGGATTATAGCCGTGAGTCCACCGCACCGTCCAACTTTTAAACTTTTTAAATGTGGCTACTAGAAAATTTAAAATGGGCCGGGCGCAGTGGCTCATACCTGTAATTCCAGCACTCTGGGAGGCCGAGGCAGGCGGATCACCTGAGGTCAGGAGTTCGAGACCAGCCTGGCCAACATGGTGAAACCCTGTTTCTACTAAAAATACAAAAATTAGCCAAGCATGGTGATGGGCACCTGTAATCCCAGCTACTCTCGAGGCTGAGGCAGGAGAATCACTTGAACCCAGGAGGCGGAGATTGCAGTGAGCCGAGATCGCGCCATTGCACTCCAGTCTGGGCCACAGAGCGAGACTCTGTTTCAGAAAAAAAAAGAAAAAGAAAAAAGAAAACTGAAAATGACATGCACTTGCAATAGTTTGTTGTTGTTGTTGTTGTTGTTGTTGTCAGCTCTCTGTTAAAGAATCTGGGGTATTTGAAGTGGGTTAAAGGCTAAAGAGTTGGGAAAATGTGAGGAACCACCCCCACCAACACCACCTCTGCCCCAGGCTGGGCAGAGCTCTCAAATTGAGATCTCAGGTTTTAATATTGAGGATTGGGAGTTGCAGAATTTTTATTTTATTTTATTTTTTTTGAGACTGGGTCTCACTCTGTTGTCCAGGCTGTAGTTCAATGGTGCCATCATAGCTCACTGCAGCCTCGAACTCCTGGGCTCAAGCAATACAATCCTCCTCCCTTAGGCCCCTGAGTAGCTGGGACTATAGGTACCATGCCACCAGGCCCAACTAATTTTTTTTATTTTTATTTATTTATTTATTTTGTAGAGACAGAGTTTCACTATGTTGCCCAGGCTGGTCTTGAACTCCTGGCCTCAAGTGATCTGCCCATCTCAGCCTCCCAAAGTGCTGGGTTACAGATATGAGCCACTGCACCCAGCCCCTTGTCCAACATTTAATGTAAACTCTAGGGTATAGGAAGGGCATGAACTGGGGGTGGAGTGAGGCAGGCTTTGACTTTAAAGTCAGAGCCTGTTATCTGCCAGGCATAATGGCTCACACCTGTAGTCCCAGCTACTCAGGCAGAGGCAGGAAGATCCCTTGAGCCCAGGAGTGAGGCTGCAGTGAGCTCTAACTGTGCCACTGCACTCTAGCCTGGGTGACAGAGCAAGACCGCGTCTCTAAAAAAGTTTTTTTTAAATTTTTTAAAGAGCCTGTCACCGCTCAGAGGCCACCCCAGCCCCACCAGCGCCTGATGAGATCTTTAAAGGCCTCTTAGAGGCCCTAAGAATGGTCAAGATTATGATTACCACGAACACCCCATGTATGAAGTGAAAATAAAACTATCCTAACCCGTAAAATGAGAATAATAAATACAATAATAAAATGAGTTAGTAGAAGGTCTAATATCCCGTAATGAATACTGTGATGTACTTTTTGACATATCAACATTGTGCATCTGTGTGTGTGTTTGTGTGTGTGTAAGCATTTTGGAAACCCCGCCAACCTACCCCGCTACCTATCACTTCCCACCAGGAAATGTCACCATTGGAGGGACCATTAGGCAGGCACTGGATGGGTGGGAGGGATCTATGGAGTGGGGAGAAGGAAGGAAGGAGATGAGGTCTCCACCCCTCCCATGGCCCTAGAAAGCCCCTTCCACACTTTTCCATGCTTCCCTCCATCCTGGCCACTGTCTTCTCCACAAACCAATGGAAGATGGAGCAGCTGGAATGTCAGCCATCAGGGGTCTCCCCACTGCCCCTGATCTGTTCACCCACCACTTCTAGGAAGCTTCGAGGCTCATCTCTTTGCCAGCTCCTCTTGGGGCTTGTTCCTTCCCACTTCCCTCTCCCTTCCAGTCCAGCTTGGAGGCTGCTCGCTCAAGGAAATGCCCAGGGCCTGCACCTCCGGCCTTCCCAGGTCAGTTCTCTACCCTTAAGACCAAAGAAGGGAGACCCTTTGCCTCAGCCCAGGGCAGGCAAGAGTTTGGGCGGAGAGGCTCATTAAAGCTTTCTAATAAGCAATTAACTGGGGGATGAGCCCTTTGGCTGGCCTGGATCTCCCTCCTCCCAGCAGGGAGCTTGGCAGAGAAAGGCTGAGTGGGTGGGCGGAGATGACACATTCGGTCTCTCTCAGTCGCTTGGGGCCCCTTTCCTCCTCCCCTAAATACAAACGAATAAATAAATGGAACCCGGAGGGCACAGTGACTGAGGCTGAGGCCTGGCTTCCCCTACACTCGGGGCTCCATCAGCTTTCTGCCAAGGCTTCAGAAGGATTGGGAGGCCAGGGTGCGGCCATTGTGCACGCAGGCCCTCTGAGATGGGGGCCTGTGAGGTCCTCAGCTCACAGGTAAGAGTGCGCAAAGCTCTGAGGAAAGGCAGCTCCCGCCTGCCTCCAGACCTGCTGGGCATCCTGGCCCCGTTCAAGCCATTCTCCCCACCACTCTTCTTGGGATATTGGGTGAAGGGCTTGAGCAAAGATAAAACTGTGAAGGGCATGACGGGGCACTGAGGGTCAACCCTGTGGTTCCAGAATGGAAACGGGGCATCACAGCATCACCTCCACCTGCTCAGCCCACCTCCCACTTGCACACAGAGCCCCACGTCGGAGCCCGGCTTGGGGGAGACTCAGGGCAGAAAGGTCTGACTTGGGGCTAGGTGGACCGTTGGCTGGCTTCTCCCTATAATCTCCGGGAGTAGAGGGTGGGGCTGCTGCCTCGCACAACTCCAGGGGGCGCCGTTGACACAGATGCAGGCTGGCCCCACCAGTGGTGAAAGCGGATGCCCAGCACGTAACAGCACCTTCTCCTGTCTGTGTTCTCTCTGTCCCTTCAGGCTCTTAAGCAACAACAAGATCACGGGGCTCCGCAATGGCTCCTTCTTGGGACTGTCGCTGCTGGAGAAGCTGTAAGTGCTGGGGAAGGTGGGGCGGAGGAGCGGGCTGGCCATGACGGCAAGGGGTCACCCCGGGGAGGAGGAGGAACGCTGGTCACTGAGTGACTTTAGAACCTGCCGGCCGAGGAGGGACGGGAGTTCGACCCAATGGGACCCTGCCCAGGGCTTGGCCAACAAGGGGAAGCCAGAGAGGCTGGTATGGAACGAGAGGCCAGCTCCTCTGCCCGACAGGGCGAGAGAAGAGGGGTGGGGCTCTGAGAAGCTCATTAACGCTCTTTAATGAGCAATAAGCTGTGAGGGCCGAGCCCTCAGCTGGCCTCCCCCTCCCAGCTGGGGGCCCAGCATAAAAGGGCTGAAGGCGGCTTAAAGCGACTGACTGCGGCCCTTTTCCGCCTTTCCTACAAACAAATCAACAAACAAAGCCCCAAGGGGGCTGAGGGTGGGGAAGGCTGATCCTTTCCAAGCCTCTCCCCCACTCCAGCCCACCCAACCCTGGTTCAGAGCCGCCTGGGCAGCAGCAGCCTTCAGGCTGGCCTTGGCCCTGGGGCTGCCAGGGCCCTGCTAGCCGGCTGGAACCTCATTCCCAGAGCTGGGGCCCTTGTGTCTGGTGGGGCCAGAGTGGGGAAGAGGGTTATCAAGGAGGAGCTGGTGGCTGTGAGTTGTTAGGGAAATGGGGGGACACAGAAGGCCTGCCCTCTCCGCATGGGGAGCTGGTGGAGAGGTAGGGTAAGCTCTGGGTGGGAGACCTCACTCAGCCACTCGGGCTAGTCACTGAAGCTGCCAGACTCGAGAATGGAACCACCCTTTGTCTAAGTTCCCTGCTCCATTGGTACACTCCAGGGACCACAGCCTGGACCACAGCTCTGGGTCCTTGCCCCTCCAAAGAGGAAGCCTGGGCCTCCCACCTTTCCTAGAGCCTGACTCTTGCTTTCTCTCTCATGGCCCCATCCCCTCTCCCATCTCTGCTCCCATCCTGCTAGGCTTTCCTAGTTTCTCCGACAGGGAGGGCCCTTGGCCCCTGTAGCACCATTTTGCCCAAAAGCTTTGGGTCAGTGCAGTGGGAGACACAAAAGAGTGAGGTGTGACGCCTACTCAAAAAGAGCCCAGGCGATTGCAGTCCAGGGGATACCACAAACAATGCTATGTATATTAGAATTAAGTATATTGGGGGCTGGGCGTGGTGGTTCTGTAAATCCCAGCACTTTTGGGAGGCCGAGGCTGGAGGACAGCTTGAGCCCAGGGGTTCAAGACTACAGTAGGAGTGGGGTTGAGCTATGATTGTGCCACTGCACTCCAGCCTGGGTAACAGAGTAAGGCCCTGTCTCTTAAAAGCACACACACTCAGGCTAGGCGCAGTGGCTCACACCTGTAATCCCAGCACTTTGGGAGGCCGAGGTGGGTGGATCATTTGAGGCCAGGAGTTCGAGACCAGCCTGGCCAACATGGTGAAACCCCGCCTCTACTAAAAATACAAAAACTAGCTGGGCATGGTGCTGCATGCCTATAATCCCAGCTACTCGGAGGGCTGAGGCATCAGAATCTCTTGAACCTGGGAAGCCAAGGTTGCAGTAAGCTGAGATTGCACCACTGCACTCCAGCCTGGGTGACACAGCGAGACTCCATCTCAAACACACACACACACACACACACACACACACACCAGCCTGGGTGACACAGCGAGACTCCATCTCACACACACACACACACACACACACACACACACCAGCCTGGGTGACACAGCGAGACTCCATCTCAAACACACACACACACACACACACACACACACACACATACACGGCTGGGCACGGTGGCTCATACCCGTAATCCCAGTACTTTGGGAGGCCGAAGTGGGCGGATCATGAGGTCAGGAGTTTGAGACCAGCCTGGCCAACATGGTAAAACCCCGTCTCTACTAAAAATACAAAAATTAGCTGGGCATGGTGGTGCGTGCCTGTAGTCCCAGCTGCTCAGGAGGCTGAGGCAGAAGAATCGCTTGAACCCGGGAGGTGGAGGTTGCAGTGAGCCGAGATCGTACCACTGCACTCCAGCCTGGGCGACCAAGCAAGACTCTGTCTCAAAAAAAAGCAAAACACACACACACACATAGATTAGGGCTCCTGTCAAGTTCAAAGGAGGTGTCAGCAAAGTCCAAAGAAGTGTTCACAGGTAATGGAGACACAGTATGAATGTGACATGGTATTGAGATCTCTCACCATGACAGCAGTCTCGTGATGGAGCCTCCATGACACCCATTCCACTGTGGAAGGGAAAGCCTCTGGCCCCGAACCCCTGAAGCTGTGAGGAAAGAGTGATGGCCTGGCTGGGCTCCTGGGAGTGGGAAGGCACAAATCCCATATTTGGGCAGAAAGGCAGAGCAGGCTGTCTACCAATCTGGGACAAGCTGGGGATAGCAGGGGACCTGGGATGGTGACAGTGAGTGGAGTCGCACACGGCTCCATGCCCAGGTCCCTCTGACCATCTTCTCTGTGGCTCACAGACAGTGGTCCTGATGCAGAGAAAGGGCTGCCACCAAGCTGCTACCTAAAAGTCTCCTTGGTGCCAGGCATGGTGGCTCATGCCAGTAATTCCAAAGCTGTGGGAGGCAGGCAGATTGCTTGAGCTCAGGAGCTCAAAACCAGTCTGGGCAACATAATGAGACCTGGTCTCTAGGAAAAAAAAATTTTTTAATTAGTCAGGCATGGTGGTACGCACCAGTAGTTCCAGCTACTCGGGAGGCTGAGGTGGGAATCGCTTGAGCTGGGGAAGTTGAGGCTGCAGTGAGCCATAATTGTGCCACTGCACTCCAGCTTGGGCGAAAGAGTGAGACTCTGTCTCTCTAAATAAATAAATAAATAGGTCAGGCGTGGTGGCTCACACCTGTAATTCCAGCACTTTGGGAGGCCGAGGCCAGCGGATCACCTGAGGTCAGGAGTTCGAGACCAGCCTGGCCAACATGGTGAAGCCCTCTCTCTACTAAAAATACAAAAATTAGCCAGGCGTGGTGGTGGGTGCCTATAATCCCAGCTATTCAGGAGGCTGAGGCAGGGAGAATTGCTTGAACCTGGGAGGCAGAGGTTGCAGTGAGCTGAGATTGTGCCATTGTACTCCAGCCTGGGCGACAGAGCAAGACTCCGTCTCTAAATAAATAAATAAATAAAAATAAAAGTTCTCTTGGGTGTCAACAAAGAGGGAAAGTGGCTAAGCATTCGAGAGCTCTGCATCCTCTGCTTAGCCCAGGCTTGGTCTTGGAGGGCTGAGTCACAGGAAACCAGATGTCCTTCCAGGGGTCTTTGGAGGAAGGCAAGCCTCAGTGGCCTCTTCAGCCCCTGCCCTGCCCCTCCCAGGCTGGCACCTCCCGCAGTGGCTCTTCCTCCTCCTCCTTAGCACAAGCAAGAAGGTGCTGTTCAGAGCCCCTGGTGGGCTCACTGACATCTCCCCTTCTTCAGCCTTGCTCCTGTCTCCTCATCCTTCAGTCTTATGAGAGCACATTTTTCTGATGAAGATGAAAAGGTGGCCTGTCCTTCTCCAGCACCAAGGCTCCAGAGGCTGCATAGCAAGTACACCCTGAGCATGGCAGGCAATCAGAAGAACGAGGGCAACAGCAGCTCACGAGGGGCGGCATCTGGCTTGATGCCAAGTCGTGCGATGTAGGAGCAGCGCTAGAATGGGAATTCTAAACGCTGAGTCCCAGCTCCTGCTCTGTGCTAGTCACCCCATCCATTCATTCTGTAGGTGCTCACTGAGCCCTTCTATGTACCAGGCTCTGTTCTAGGCATTGGGAGTGAGCACAGGAGACCAGGTGCCTGCCCTCCTGGCCCTTACCTCTACTGATAGGACCCAGAAAATAGCAAATAGATGTGTGGTATGTCTGGAGGCCGAAATGCAGCAGAGAAAAACTGGCAGGGTAAGGAGGAGAGAAAGCCAGAGGGCCAGGGGTGCTATTTTATGTAGTGAGGTCAGGAAGGCCTTGCTGATGACATGCCTGGGCCTGAGACCTGAAGGGACGAGAAAGGAAGCCTGGAGCTCTCAGGAAGGATGAAGAGAGCAGGCATTGCCAAGACTCCTGGGTTCAGGGAATGCCTGGGTAGTCTGAGAAACAGAAGGGCAGTGTGAGCTGGCAGAGCGAGCCAGGGGGATGTGGCAGGAGACAAGTAGGGTGTGATGCCGGGGTGGCCACCGGGGTGGCCTTCGATTCCTCATTGTCAGAAGAGCTGGGGTAGACGGGGTGATTCGGGATGTGCATTATGGATCTAAAATTCTATGATCCTTGGATGTGTGTGGGACACCCACAGCGCCCATAGGGAGAAGATGATCACAGAACCCAGTGACAGGGCCAGGCTTTCCAGAGGAGGGGCCATCTAGGCAGAAGGGTGCACCGTGGGCAGCAGGACAGGGATGGTGCTTGTTCAGGGCTGGAGGAGCTCAGGGTCTCCAACATGGTCACTGATCACTGCTGTATTTATATATACAAATACTTCTTTTTTTTTTTTTTTTTTTTTGAGATGGAGTCTCACTCTGTCACCAGGCTGGAGTACAGTGGCATGATCTTGGCTCAGTGCAACCTCCATCTCCCAGGTTTAAGCGATTCTCCTGCCTCAGCCTCCCAAGTAGCTGGGACTACAGGCACGTGCCACCACGCCCAGCTAATTTTTGTATTTTGTATTTAGTAGAGACAGTGTTTCACCATGTTGGCTAGGATGAGGATGGTCTCAATCTCTTGACCTTGTGATCCGCCCACCTCGGACTTCCAAAGTGCTGGGATTACAGGTGTGAGCCACCGCACCTGGCCTTTTTCTTTTTTGAGACAGAGTCTCGCTCTGTTGCCCAGTCTGGAGTGCAGTGGCATGATCTTGGCTCACTGCAACCTCCACCTCCCAGGTTCAAGCAATTCTCCTGCCTCAGACTCCCAAGTAGCTGGGATTACAGGCACGTGCCACCACACCTGGCTAATTTTTGTATTTTTAGTAGCCGGGGTTTCACCATGTTGGCCAGGCTGGTCTCGAACTCCTGACCTCAAGTGATCCGCCTGCCTCCCAAAGTGCTGGAATTACAGGCATGAGCCTCCGCATCTGGCCACGAAGACATTTTTTAAAAAAGGAATTGATTGACATGGTTATGGGGGCTGGCAGACCCCAAATCAGTAGGGCAGGCCAGCAGTCTGAGAAGTCAGGCAGGAGCAGACACTACAGTCTTGGGGCAGAATTTCTTCTCTAGGAAGCCTCAGTGTCTGCTCTTAAGGCCTTCAGCTGATTGGATGAGGCCCACCCACATCATACAGGAGCATCTCCTTCATATGAGGTCAGCTGATGGAAGATGTCAACCACATCTACAAAATACCTGCACAGTGACATCTAGATTCATGTATGATTAAACCACTGGGTATTATAGCCTTGGCCAAGTTGACACAAAACTAACCATCACAACCACTATCCCCCAGAAGGAGAGGGCCCTTGGGTAATATAGATGCTGGGCCTCCCTCCTGGAGATTCTAATTCATCTGTCCCATGGGGCCTGGGAATTTTTTACACGCTATACAGGCAATTCTCATGCTCATCCAGGGTTAGGTGCCAGTGGGCAAGATGACCCCTAGACTGAGGGCCTATTCATCAGGAATAAAACTCTGCAGGCTGGCATGTAGTTGGTGCTCAGGAAACACTGATCCCTCTGTCCTGTCAAACTCAGATGTCTAGGCTTGGGCGGCTGAGGCCATGGCAACTTAACATCCCACAGTCTATGAGCAGCACGTCCCGTGGGAGGGTTGGGGCCCAGTCTGTCAACTGAAACAGAAGGTCCAGGCTGTTGCAGAATGTGCCTGCATGGCTTCCTTGGCTGAGATCCCCTTGGGCCTTTGCAAATGGGCTGTGTGTATGTGAGGGGGTCACCTTGTTAGACAGGAGCTGGGAGTAGATCTGTGTGGTGTCCATTTTGCAATGCAGGATCCTGAGGCCAGCGTGGGCAGGGTGGGCAAGGAAGGGGCCACAGAGCGGATGCCCAGTGGGAATGTGTCAGACATGATCGTATGGAGGACTTGGGTCCAGAGAGGTTGGGGGTAGGGGTGGAGATGGGGGGCACACACCTTTATCAGCCAGGTAGGACAGACAGGAAGACCTGAGCTGGGCACGGTGGCTCATGCCTGTAATCCCAACACTTTGGGAGGCCAAGGCAGGTGGATCATGAGGTCAGGAGATCGAGACACTCCTGGTTAACACGGTGAAACCCCATCTGTATTAAAAATACAAAAAATTAGCAGGGCGTGGTGGCGAGTGCCTGTAACTCCAGCTACTTGGGAGGCTGAGGCAGGAGACTCACTTGAATCTGGGAGCGGAGGTTGCAGTGAGCCCGAGATCATACCACTACACTCCAGCCTGGGCAACAGAGTGAGACTCCGTCTCCAAAAGAAAAAAAGACAGGAAACAGAGCCCTGCAGAAACACCTCCTGGGCCACCCAGGGAGTGTACAGAAGCCCCGCCTTGCACCTCTGGGCCCTCTCTCTCTCCCACCACCCTCCAGCACGGCCAAGCCTGTTTCTTAAAGGAAAGAATTTTCGGGCAGAGAGGAGCTGATGAAAGAGCACTGGACTCCATTTGGTGTGAAAAGCGGCTTGGAGTGGAATCATCCCTCCTTCTTTTACCTTCCAGTGCCTCTCCCAGCCCCGGGTTGCTCACCTGGAAAATGGGGCTATGAGGAGTTGTTACAGGAACAGAGGAGGAGTTCCTTACACAGAACACACGGCAGCACAGGCTTCCAGTACATGGCAGGCAGTTCTCTTCCCCTCTGCAGAGTTCCCAGTTGCTAGATGTTACCCTGGCTGCCTGTCATTTGCATAGATTTGCCTAGAGTTCCCGGCCTTGAGCAGGCAATTGTGTAGCTGAAAAATATACGTGCTCCAAGTACAGCTGGTGATTCATTCCCCGGGATCCCCCACCAAGCACATGCAATGGGGAGCAGGCCGCAGGAAGACTTTTCTGGACTGAGGGTGTCAGTCACAGTAAGATGCCTCTAGACCAGGGACCAAGCCGGCCCCAGGGCAGACAGCCCCAAGAGAGCCAAGGGAGTGAGACTGCATGCCTGCCAGCGTGTGGGTCAGTGTGGACACCGGCCCCCAGAGGCTTGTGCAACAAGCACAAGCCTTGTGCTAAAGGTGGCTTTCCTTTAGCCACCATAGCATGGCTAAAGGAAAGAGGCTGGGGAGGGGAGCCCGGTCAGCCCTGGGATGATTTGTCATTACTTAATGAGATTAATGAGCCCCGGGGGCTGGTATGCAGGGGTGCTGAGGCGCTCATTAGAAGCAGATGCTCATGGGAACGAACGAAAGTGGGGGCCTGGGGGTGGAGTGCGGCTCGCCCCACGCCAGGTGGCTTCCATTAATCTATGGGCGGGGCCAAGGGTAAGGCTGCCGGGCTCTGTCCCTCCCCCCCTTCCCGTCCCCAACAACACCGGGGAGGAATGCCGCAGAGAAGCTGCCCGGACTCCGGCACCACTGAGGCCCAGGAGGGGAGGCTGATAGGTTCAGGGACAGCCCGCTTGTTGGCCATAGTAGCCCCCGTGCCTGGCATGGGGTACGTGCTCAATAAATAACCTGTGGATTGGATCAGAGACAAGAGGGACCTGGAGGATGGGACTAGAACCTCTCCCTTCCTCCCCTAGACACTTCTATACCTGCAGGGTGTCCTGGCCCACTTCTCAGCCAGCCCCCACTTTCTAGTGAACCCTGGAAATCTTGTAGGCCCAAGGAAGGCTGCTTTGTGGCCTCCAAACCTATAATTTGGTTTTCAAACCCACAAGCAGGGAGGTCTGTGAGGGCCAGAGGGAGCTGACTCTCTACCACCCCACCCTGCCTGTATGTGGGCGTGCACGCACACACACACACACACACACACACACACAGACACGGTCATAAAAACTCACATGCTCTTTAATGGCTCTAGTGAGATATAATTTATGTGCCATAAAAGTTCACCCGTTTAAAAAAAAGTGTGCAATCCAGTGGTTTCTAGTATATTTTACAGAATTGTGTAATCACCATAATCTAATTTTAGAACATTTTCATCATCCACAAAAGAAACCTTGAATCATTAACAGTCACTCCTTATTCCTCCACCCGCTCTTCCCCAGGCCCAAGCAACCACTAATCTGCTTTCTGTCTATAGATCTCCAAATCTGCCTGTTCTGGACATTTTAGATAAATGAAATCATGCAATAGGTGATCTTTCATAACTCGATTCTTTCAGCATGGTACTTTCAGGGTTCACCCATGTTATAGCACGTATCAGTACTTCATTCCTTTTAATGGCCAGATAATATTCCATTGTACGACTACACCACATTTTGTTTATCCCTTCATCTCTTGACTATTTGGGTGAATACTACTTTTTTTTTTGAGATGGAGTCTCACTCTGTTGCCCAGTCTGAAGTGCAGCAGCACGATCTCAGTTTGCTGCAACCTCCTCCTCCCGAGTTCAAGCGATTCTCCTGCCTCAGACGCCTGAGTAGCTGGGATTACAGGCGTGCACCACCACGCCCAGCTAATTTTTGTATTTTTTAGTAGAGATGGGGTTTCACCATGTTGGTCTCCAACTCCTGACCTCGTGATCCGCCCACCTTGGCCTCCCAAAGTGCTGGGATTACATGTGTGAGCCACCGCGCCCAGCCTTTTTTTTTTTTTTTTTTGACAGACAGGATCTCACTCTGGCACCTAGGCTAGAGTGCTAGAGTGCAGTGGCATGATCATGGCTAACTGCAGCCTTGACTTCCTGGGCTCAAGCAATTCTCCTGCTTCAGCCTCCTGAGTAGCTGGGACTACAGGCATGCACTACGATGCCTGGCCAATTTGTTTTGGTAGAGATAGGAGTCTCACTGTGTTGCTCAGGCTGGTCTCGAACTCCTGGTCTCAAGTGATCCTCCTGCCTTAGCCTCCCAAAGTGCTGGGATTACTGGCTTGAGCTACCACATGTGGCCAGTTTCTACTTTTTGCCACTATGCACAATGCTGCTGTGAGCATTCAGCTATGGGTTATTGTGTGGATGTTTGTGTATTTCTCTTGGATATATACCTAGGAGTGGAATTTCTGGGTCATATGGTAACCCAAATGGGAAACTGTTTTCCAAAGTGTCTGCACACATCCTGTATACATTCTAGATAGACATCCCTTCTTATTATAGCTGTCTTAGTAGGTGTAAAGTGGCTTTGATTTGCATTTCCCTTACTGCTGGTGATGTTGAGCATCTTTGCATGGGCTTATTGGCCATTTGTGTGTCTTCTTGGATAAAATGTCTATTCAGATCCTTTGCCCATTTTTTTCAACTGGGTTATTTGTCTTTTTGCTATTGAGTTGTACAAATCCTGTATGTATTCTAGATAGACATCCCTTATCAGATCTGATTTGCAAATATTTTCCCTCATTCTGTGTTCTCTTTCACTTTCTTGATGGTATCCTTTAAGATGCAATTTTTTTTTTTTTTTTTTTTTTTTTTTTTGAGAGGAGTTTTGCTCCTGTTGCCCAGACTGGAGTGCAATGGTGTGATCTTGGCTCACTGTAACCTCCACCTCCCGGGTTCAAGCGATTCTCCTGCCTCAGCCTCCTCAGTAGCTGAGATTACAAGGCTCCCGCCACCATGCCAGGCTAATTTTTTTGTATTTTTAGTAAAGACAGGGTTTCAACATGTGAGCCAGGCTGGTCTCGAACTCCTGACCTTAGGTGATCCACCTGCCTCAGCCTCCCAAAGTACTGGGATTACAGGCATGAGCCACCGCACCTGGCCAAAGGTGTAAAATGTTTAAGTTGTTATTAAGTCCAACTTAACAATCTTTGCTTTGTTTCCTATTTCACCCCGTTTTGCTTTTTCTGAACTTTTATTCATCCGTTATTCCCTCCTCCTTTCATTGCTTCTGCTCACAAACTCACTCTTACACACTCAGCTCCCAAAGCCTCTGTGTTCCCAACAAGGGCATGGGGCATGATTTACTCTCAGGAATCCTCCCTCCACATCAGCCTCAGGGGAATCCTCCTCCTGCATATTGACAGAGATACAGGGAGGGGGTGGCCTGGAGTCAAGGAGCAGTGGGTAGCAGGGAGGGGAAGTGCCATCAACACCCTGCGTCTTTCCCAGGTTCCAAGAACAGGGCTCTGTGGAAGCATATCTGTGCATGCTTTCACAAGCTACTGTAGCTTCACCTGAGAAATGGAGGGATCAGATCAGACCATCCAGCAAATGACTTCTATCATTTTTCTTTAAGAGTCTCACTCTGTCGTCCAGGCTGGAGTGCAGCAGTGGCGAGATCTCAGCTCACTGCAACCTCCACCTCCCAGGTTCAGGCAATTCTCCTGCCTCAGCCTCCTGTGTAGCTGGAATTACAGGTGCCTGCCACCACACCTGGCTAATTTTTATTTTTTATTTTTTAATTTTTAGTAGAGACGGGGTTTCACCATGTTGGCCAGGCTGGTCTCGAACTCCTGACCTCAGGTGATCTGCCCACCTCGGCCTCCCAAAGTGCTGGGATTACAGGCGTGAGCCACCACACCCAGCCGGGGCTTCTTAACCCGGGCTCTACGCCCCTCTGGAAATTGTATGCACAGTAATGGGTATAGTGAGTTTTTCTTGGGTAGAAGTTCATGGCCTTCACAGATCTTCAAAGGGATGTGCTAAGCAAGAAAGGCTCAAAACAATCAAGCTATAGGAACCTTGCAGGTCCCAAAAATGTCCAAGTCTTGTGGTAGCATTTCTCCCGCCCCGAGGGAAGACACAGCTTCTTACCCAGAGGGACCAGGCAGCATCGGTTTCCCATGGGTCCTTCAGGCTCTTAGAGCCCAGCCCAGGGAGCCGAGACAGGCCAGCTCCCAAGGGCACTCCTGGGGCCTGCCTTGGTCACCCCGAGGCTCCTCCCCAGGCAGGCTCGAGGCAAGGGAGAAGGCATGCCCACCCTCTGTGGAGATGGAGGTGCCCTCTCCAAGGCCCCAGCATGGCTGGGCTGCAGGAAATCGAGGGCAGGAAGAGGGGCTGGGGCCTGGGCGCCGCCTTGCTCCCATCTGCAGAGCATCAGTGGGGCAGGCGGGTGGGGGCTTTCAAGGGGGGCCAAGGAGGAAATGAGAATAAACACAAGTGAGCGGGGAGGGAAGGGGGGCTGCGCCTAAGCCCCTTGGCAGCCCATGAAGGGAAGTGACACAATGAGGAATGTGTTTCCCTCTGCCCGTCCCCCACGTGGGGGTGGGAGGCTGAGCCCTGAGAATGGCCAGACCCCAACAGGGGCCAGAGGGCACATGCTGGGACAGCCCCAGAGTGGGGCCGGCGGTGAGGATGGGGTCTGGCGGCAAACAGTGGGGGCTGGGCCGGAGGGGCACCCCTTGGCAGCCAGGATTCTTATCCTGTATCCCTCTCCCTCGGCCAGGGGCCTAGGGTCAGTGTCCTGGCACAATCCCTACATGCGCCCCACTGGGGGCACCTCCCAGCACACCCCAGCGTGGAAGCCATCCCTCCTCTAGGGAACTGGCCCCTTCTGGTGGCCCCTTCCCTTCCTTCTCCAGGGACTTGGGGTCATGGAGGCCGTCTGAGTCCTTCAAGTCCTTCTTGTGGGAAGGAGCTAAGGGTGAGGGCTCCCCTGGCCGTGGGAAGGGCTGTGCACGGTGTTTCTGTCCCTCAGTGCACAAACAGGCCCCCTGGTGGGACAGTATCTCCCCGTCCAGAACACCCATTTCCTCTCCTCCCAGCGGGTAGCCGGCTTGGTTAACCCCCTCCTGCCCAGAGACATCGATGAGGCTGTGGTGGGCAGCGCCAAGAGCCTCCTCAGCCCCCTACCCCTGACCCCCTCCTCCGTCTGGGCTGAGGGGTGGCAGGGCCAAGAGTCCCCTCAGCCCCAACCCCTGACCCCCTCCTCCATCTGGGCTGAGGGGTGGCAGAGCCTGGGAAAGCAGGTGGGCCCCAGACATCTCTGTGGATCTCCTGTCTTCCCGCCACAGACCTTCAGACAGGAGTCCCTCACCCTTGCCTGCTCCGGGGGTCCACCCAGCCTCGCCTGCTGCCTCACAATCTCCTGCCACTGGGTGGGAGCCAAGAGGCCACTGCCTCCATCTCAGACCCAGGACAGGGAGGCCGGCTGGGCTGTGAGCCTCGTGAGCTCTATGGGGCCTGAAGCCCGTCCTGGTTTAGCTCAGGAAAGAGCTGGCTGGCCTTTGAGTAGGTGGGCAACTGGCCCCGCCCACCCTGCCTTCCAGGCACCTGTCCCTGGCTGTGCAGGGTGAAGGAGAAGGCCACTGAGCAGGCACCCACCTTGGTCTTCTGTGGTCCTGCCTGGCCCAAAAGCCCAGGGGGCTGCCCTGGCAGGTTTGGGGTTAGGGCAGGCAGGTCCCCTGTGGGTGGGTACTGTCTCCTCAGCACTGTCCCTGCAGCCCCGGGGGCAGGTGATGAAGGGGGCAGAGAGTTGTGCCATGGCCGTCATGGAGTTTGAGCCACAGACTCAGGGCTGCAAGCCTGTGGACTCACCTGCAGCTCACTCCTCCAGGCCAGGCTTGGCCCCTGGGATCCCTGGGGGGTCAGAGCCCCCTTCTATCCTGTCTCTCAGCACTGCGGGCTCCTGCGGAGACCCATGGAGAAGACAAGACTGAGTACCTTGAACAAGCTATCACCTCACTGGCTTCCTCATCTGAAGGAGGAGGATGGACAGGACTTACACCCCTGACCTGTTTCCTCGCCTGTCAGACAGAGATGGGCGCAGGGATAAAATAGCCATAAAAAATACCCCCCTTGGCCGAGCATGGTGGCTCACATCTGTAACCCCAGCACTTTGGGAGGCTGAGGCGAGAGGATCACTTGAGCCCAGGAGTTCAAGACCAGCCTGAGTAACATAGTGGAACCCTGTCTCTACAAAAAAAAAAATTTTTTTAACTAGCAGAGTGTGGCGGTGCACACCTGTGGTGCCAGTTGCTTGGGAGGCAGAGGTTGGAAGATGGCTTGGGCCCAGGAATTTGAGGTTACAATGGCCCATGATCACACCACTGTACTCCAGCCTGGATGACAGAGAGACCCTGCCTCAAAATCAAAACAAAACAAAACACTACCCTCCCATGCGCCCCCTCCCCTGCCCACAAAGGCCAGGCTCAAGAAGCTTCTCCCTTTGTATAGCAATTTACAAAAGACTATGACACCTATTTTCAAATGCTTCCCAGGGCAACCCCGGTGACCTGCAGGGCAGCCCGGAGGTGGGGCAGGGTAGGAAAGGAGGCCTCCTAACTCCCAATCCAGGGCGTTCTCCGTGTCGTCCGAGGCCCTTCTGATCCCATCTCTTGGTTTCTTCGTCCTCCTTCCGTTCTGACCAGCCTCCCGAGTAGCTGGGACTACAGGTGTCGCCCAGGCTGGAGTGCAGTGGTGCAATCTTGGCTCCCTGCAGCCTCTGCCTCCCAGATTGAAGCAATTCTCCTGCCTCAGCCTTCCGAGTAGCTGGGACTACAGGTGCGCACTGCCACACCCGGCTCATTTATTTTTTCTTTTTCTTTTTTTTTTTTTTTGTATTTTTAGTAGAGACGAGGTTTCACCATGTTGGCCAGGATGGCCTTGATCGGGAGTGGTTCTTGAATCCCACCTCCCACCCAGTGCTGAGGAGAGCAGAGGTTTAGCAGGAAGTCAAGTCCCTGAGAAACCCAGGAACAGCACCGCGGTGGCAGTGAGGACCCTTCCCGGGGAGGGGAGCAAGGCGGCCCCAGCGGGGAGAGGTGTGAGGGCTCTGCGCTTGCCTGCTTGCCTCCGCAGGGACCTGAGGAATAACATCATCAGCACAGTGCAGCCGGGCGCCTTCCTGGGCCTGGGGGAACTGAAGCGCTTGTGAGTGGCATGCCCCTCCCGAGGGAGAAAATCACCCCTCCTGCTCCATGCCCACCGCCTTCCTCTCACCCACCCACACCTGCCCCTCCTTTCCACTCAGGTGCCTTGGCTGGGGTCCAAGGAGCCGCCATTTCCAGTCCAGCTGCGGCCCTGGCCCCAACCTCATCTCTTTTCTCATCCCGCCCCCCACACAAGCCCCGGCCCCACCCATGTGTTCCTCACAAGTGGACCCGCGTGCTGCCGCGTGCTGCCGCGTGGCCTACTCGCTGAGGTTGCCTGTGTCTCTCTAGAGATCTCTCCAACAACCGGATTGGCTGTCTCACCTCCGAGACCTTCCGGGGCCTCCCCAAGCTTCTCCGACTGTAAGTGATGGGATGAGAAGTGGGGAGGGAGGAGAAGGAGGAAGCACATAGGAAGTAAAAGGTGGCCCCCAACCCTTCCACATCGCACCTGCTCCCCTCCGCCAGCCCATGGAGACCCTAAGACCCCATCTCAGTTGTCCCCTGTCTCCTGCAGAAACGTATCTGGAAACATCTTCTCCAGTCTGCAACCTGGGGTCTTTGATGAGCTGCCAGCCCTTAAGGTTGTGTGAGTATCTCTTCCTAGCGCAAGGACCCAGACCCCTGTCCCTTCCTCTGCCCAGGAGGGATGTATAAGCATCGTGACCACTGTGACTGGCCTCACGAGTGGGCACAGCAGACAGTGCCTGAAATGCCCCCATGATCACCTTCCTGCGATGGCCCGGGGCAGAGACGGCGCACATAGACCCGAGATTGCCCCTCCTACCCCTCCAGCCTTGTCCCTCCCTGGGGCCCCAGGCCATTCATGAGCCCACGCCCCCTCTACTCTGCTCTGTGACCCCTCTGCCTACCCTGCAGGGACTTGGGCACCGAGTTCCTGACCTGCGACTGCCGCCTGCGCTGGCTGCTGCCCTGGGCCCAGAATCGCTCCCTGCAGCTGTCGGAGCGCACACTCTGTGCTTACCCCAGTGCCCTGCATGCCCAGGCCCTGGGCAGCCTCCAGGAGGCCCAGCTCTGCTGCGGTGAGCAAGTCCCCCCCGACTACACATCTACCAGGGACCCTGCCTCTCCACCAACCCAGGGCCCAGACACGAGCCTCCCTCAGACCCACAGATTTTTACCTTTGTACTGCAGTTTGCAAAAGACCACAGCACTGAGTCCTCCTCTGGCGTTTAGGGATACCTGATTTTTATGTATAAATCACTATCTGAGATGTGCTGCCCAGCACAAAAAGGCTTTTCTGTGCTCTCTTTCATGACTGGTTTGCAACAGCTCTCCCACAAAAAGAATCACATTTACTATCCCAGTGACCCTCCCCGTGAGGCGGGGCCGGTGTTATTCTCCCCACTCCGCCTATGACTGTGTGCTGGGCGTGTTCTCCAGGGCATCCCCTTTCCTGCAGTGTCTCGGGGTCAGTCTTCCATCAGCTTTTCTAAGCCCCCTTGGGGCTGCTTGTTCATGTTTTCATCTGGCCCCACCTCTTGGGGTAACATGTGTACCGAGAAAGGAGCATTCTTTGTCCAAAAACTGCCTGTCCCTCCCCTTTACCCTTATCCCTGGAGACTTTCTCTTGACCCCTTTTCCTTCCCAGCTGGAGCAGGCTACAGGCTGAAGGCCCCGCCCCATCCCACCCCATCCTGCTGGACTCTCGCTCACACATGCAGCCTCACACGCGTGTGCACTCGGGCCTCACGCCTGGTGTCTCCTCCCACAGAGGGGGCCCTGGAGCTGCACACACACCATCTCATCCCGTCCCTACGCCAAGTGGTGTTCCAGGGGGATCGGCTGCCCTTCCAGTGCTCTGCCAGCTACCTGGGCAATGACACCCGCATCCGCTGGTACCACAACCGAGCCCCTGTGGCGGGTGACGAGCAGGCGGGCATCCTCCTGGCCGAGAGCCTCATCCACGACTGCACCTTCATCACCAGGTAGGAGCCGCTCTGCCCCTCCTCAGGCCTCAGCGTGGGGATGGGGGGGCCTGCTGTACCCCACAAAACAGCTGCACCCAGATGTGTTCCCGGGAGAATGTGCATGCATATTTATGGAAAGCTTGGACTAAGTTATCAATGTTCTGGATAGAGGCTAGAAATAAATATCTGATAGAACAAAATGATGATACTTGATATCTCTTTAGGGCTCTTACACTGTATAGAGTGGCTCCCATCTGTGAGAGATATTATCGGCTCCATGATAAGGAGGGGGAAATCGAAGCTCAAAAAAACAGTATCATAAGGCCAAGCAGAATAAAAGGAGTGTGTACTTGCATCCCTTGTTTCATCAAAGAAAAAAGGACCTGCAGCTAGTGTCGTAGGATGGTGCTGAGGGAGGGCGACATGGCTGGGCCCAAGGATGACTCACGAGCCAGCTCTGCCTGCCATCCGCAGTGAGCTGACACTGTCTCACATCGGCGTGTGGGCCTCAGGCGAGTGGGAGTGCACCGTGTCCACGGCCCAGGGCAACGCCAGCAAGAAGGTGGAGATCGTGGTGCTGGAGACCTCTGCCTCCTACTGCCCGGCCGAGCGTGTCGCCAACAACCGCGGGGACTTCAGGTTTGGCCTGCTCCGCCCTGTAGAGGGCTGCCCAGCCCACAACCCCACCCTTGCACCTGACATCACAGGTGGCCAGAGTTTCCCCATCCGCTGTCTCCATTGGGTCCTAAAGATGGAGAAAAGTCTTCCTTTTGTCATTCAGCCTGAAGCCTTGCTATCGAATAGATAGGCTTTATGTATAAACTTACATCTGAGGTGGGGCGCAGTGGCTCATGCCTGCAATCCCAGCACTTTGGGAGGCCAAGGCAGGCGGATCACCTGAGGTCAGGAGACCAGCCTGACTAACATGGCAAAACCCCGTCTCTACCAAAAAGTACAAAAACTAGCCAGGCATGGTGGTGGGCGCCTGTAATTCCAACTACTCAGGAGCCTAAGGCAGGAGAATCCCTTGAACCTGGGAGGCAGAGGTTGCAGTGAGCTGAGATTGCACCATTGCACTCCAGCCTGGGCGACAAGAGCGAGACTCAATCTCAAAAACAAACAAACAGAATTACCATCTGAGATGTGCTGCACAAAAAGACTTTTTTTTTTGAGACAGAGTCTCACACTGAAGTGCAATGGCATGATCTTGCTGCCTCAGCCTCCCCGGTAGCTGGAGTTTCAGGCCTGTGCCACCACGCCCAGCTAATTTTTGTATTTTCAGTAGAGATGGGGTTTCACTATATTGGCCAGGCTGGTCTCGAACTCCTGGCCTCAAGTGATCCACCTGCCTTGGCCTCCCGAAGTTCTGGGATTACAGGCTTGAGCCACTGTGACTTTTTTTTAGACAGGGTCTTGCTCTTTCATCCAGGCTCCGGTGCAGTGGCACAATCGTATCTCACTGCAGTCTCGAATTCCTGGGCTCAAGCGATCCTCCCACCTCCGCCTCCTGAGGAGCTGGGACTACAGGCGCAGCCACTATGCCTAGTTTATTGTGTTACTTTCTGTAGAGATAAGGTCTCACTTTGTTGCCCAGGCTGGTCTCAAACCCCTGGGCTCAAGCACTGTGCCTGGCCACAAAAAGGCTTTTATTTGCCTCCTTACATTCAGAGTTTGCAAAAGCTCATCCACAAAGAGTATCACCTTTTTTTTTTTTTTTGAGACGGAGTCTTGCTCTGTCGCCCAGGCTGGAGTGCAGTGGCCAGACCTCAGCTCACTGCAAGCTCCGCCTCCCGGGTTCCCGCCATTCTCCTGCCTCAGCCTCCCGGGTAGCTGGGACTACAGGCGCCCGCCACCTCGCCCGGCTAGTTTTTTGTCTTTTTTGGTAGAGACGGGGTTTCACCGTGTTAGCCAGGATGGTCTTGATCTCCTGACCTCGTAATCTGCCCGTCTCGGCCTCCCAAAGTGCTCGGATTACAGGCTTGAGCCACCGCGCCCGGCCAAGAGTATCACCTTTTAAGATCCCAGTGACCCTCTCTGTTATGCAGGGAAGCTATTATTCTCCCCACTGTACAGCTGAGAACATTGACTCCGAGAAAGGATAAATGCCTTGCCTTAAGCCATAGCAAATAAGTGGCAGAACTTGAATTTAAACTCAGAACTCTAAAGTCCAGCCCCCTATCACCTGAGACAGCCCAGTCAGAACAAAGAGAGTGGAACTTGGGAACCCCTGGAAGGCTGATCTGAACCCCGCTCCTGGATCCCTCCCCAAGGCCCCCAGGAGTCTGGCCTCACAGTTCTAAAGACAGGAGAAGGGCTGTTGTTCTGAGAAGCCTGGTTCATCGGCAACTTCCTGCCTCTGCCCCCAGGTGGCCCCGAACTCTGGCTGGCATCACAGCCTACCAGTCCTGCCTGCAGTATCCCTTCACTTCAGTGCCCCTGGGCGGAGGTGCCCCGGGCACCCGAGCCTCCCGCCGGTGTGACCGTGCCGGCCGCTGGGAGCCTGGGGACTACTCCCACTGTCTCTACACCAACGACATCACCAGGGTGCTGTACACCTTCGTGCTGGTGAGGAGGGGCTGGGGCACCCCCCCAGCTCTGCTTCGGGGGCACAGGGAAGGGAGAAGCCAACCTAATGAGCAAGGGGAGCCTGGTCTCTGGGCCGCTGGGCTGTGCCTCTCGTCCCTGCCTGTGCAGAGCCAGGAGCCGGTTCCTCTCCTCTAGCCACCCTCTGCCGAGGGATTCAGACACAGAGGCCACAGTGGGGAAGGGCACAAGTCCTCTGTCCCCATCCGGACACCTCACGCCCCTTTACTCACCAACACCAAAAGCAGAGTCCCACTGTCCTTACACCAGGGGTGCTGGCAGTGGTGGCCTTGGGCAGTGATGGTCTCAGCCTCCTTGGCCCTCCTAGCTTGATGAGACCCAGCAAGTAGGCTGGACTCCTGTCCCCAGGCACTGAGCACTGGTACAGAGCAGAGGGTCCCCAGGGGCAGTTCAGGGACAGAAGGAACAGGCAGGATGATCCTCTGTCTTCCCCCAATCTCCAGATGCCCATCAATGCTTCCAATGCGCTGACGCTGGCTCATCAGCTGCGCGTGTACACAGCTGAGGCTGCCAGCTTTTCAGACATGATGGATGTAGTCTATGTGGCTCAGATGATCCAGAAATTTTTGGGTTATGTCGACCAGATCAAAGAGGTGAGACTCAGCTGGACCTCGGGAACTCGCAAAATGCCCCCATCCCTCATTTGCTCAAGCCTGTCTCTCACTCCAGCCCCTGGCTCCCAAGCCCCGCCCCTGCCCTCAGCAACTCCCCTGTCCCCCCAGCTGGTAGAGGTGATGGTGGACATGGCCAGCAACCTGATGCTGGTGGATGAGCACTTGCTGTGGCTGGCCCAGCGCGAGGACAAGGCCTGCAGCCGCATCGTGGGCGCCCTGGAGCGCATTGGGGGTGCCGCCCTCAGTCCTCATGCCCAGCACATCTCAGTGGTAATGGGGGTCAGCGTTGGGGGTGACCCTGGCATACAGAGGAGGGAGGCGCTCCCTCTCAGGCGTGCACCTGCTGTGCCCCAGCTAGCAAGAGCAGCAGACGTGACAAAGTTCTGAGCCGCGGGGTTCACTTCCACGTTGTCAGGGGCAGTGCTTAGGAGAGGTGGCCAGTGACCCTGGAAAAGTGATGCCAGACTCCGTGGTGGGGAACTGAGCCAAAGGGCCAGCCTGACGGGAATAAGCAGGAGGAAGGGTGAAAGGATTAGAAGGGATGGGAGCAGGGCTTGGTGGCAGGACAGACAGCACTCGGGATTGAGTGAAGAGTAATGGAAGTTCCCTGAGAGAAGGCGAGGGCTCCAATCCGATAACCACAGTAGAGCATCCTGCATGTGCAAGATATTGTGCTAGGCCCTTGGGGCGATGCAAAGGGGCGAGACATGGAGCATGCTCTACAGCTGAGTCGGGCAACGGAACTGGCATAGTTAAGAGGTGAGCAAGAGGCTGGGTGCAGTGGCTCCACTGTAATCCCAGCACTTTGGGAGGCCGAGGCGGGAGGATCTCCCGAGGCCAGGAGTTGGAGACAAGCCTGGGCAACAAAGAGAGACCTGGTCTCTATAAAAAATACAAAAATTACCCAGGAGTGTTGGCATGCACCTGTGGTCCCAGCTACTCCGGGGGCCAAGGTGGGAGGATCACTTAAGGCCTGGAGTTTGAGACTAGTCTGGGCAACATGGTGAAACCCTATCTCTAAAAGAAAAAATGTTTTTAATTAGATGGGCATGGTAGCATGCCTGTAGTCCCAGATACTCAGGAGGCTGAGGTGGCAGGATCACTTCAGCCCAGGATTTGTAGGCTGCAGTGAGCTATGGTTGTGACACTGCACCCCAGCCTGGGTGACACAGTAAGAACCTGTTCCTTTAAAGAGAGAGAGAGAGAGGTGGCTTTGAAAAGACTGAGGATTGAAGGGGAGGACTACAGCCTGAGCAGGTCCATTGAGAGGGAATGTGCAGTCCCAAGCAGAAGGCCACCATCTCAAATGGTGGGATGACAAGGTACCTGTCCCCAGAATGCGAGGAATGTGGCATTGGAGGCCTACCTCATCAAGCCGCACAGCTACGTGGGCCTGACCTGCACAGCCTTCCAGAGGAGGGAGGGAGGGGTGCCGGGCGCACAGCCAGGAAGCCCTGGCCAGAACCCCCGACCTGAGCCCGAGCCCCCAGCTGACCAGCAGCTCCGCTTCCGCTGCACTACCGGGAGGCCCAATGTTTCTCTGTCGTCCTTCCACATCAAGGTGGGCGCTGGGGGAGGGTGGGGGTGGGAGACGGGAGGCACCCAGATGCAGGTACCTGGTGGGGGCAGTGAGAGGAGTGGGAGGAGGGGGCTGCAAGACATCAGTGCTCTGGGGGGTCCTGGTGTCTCTGAGGAGCTCCTATGTCCCCCCAGAACAGCGTGGCCCTGGCCTCCATCCAGCTGCCACCGAGTCTGTTCTCATCCCTTCCGGCTGCCCTGGCTCCCCCGGTGCCTCCAGACTGCACCCTACAACTGCTCGTCTTCCGAAATGGCCGCCTGTTCCGCAGCCACAGCAATGCCTCCCGCCCTGGAGCTGCTGGGCCTGGCAAGAGGCGTGGCGTGGCCACCCCCGTCATCTTCGCAGGAACCAGTAAGGGACTGAACTCCCTGCCCTGCCCAGGTTGCCTCTCGTGTGTCTGCCCTGTACCCCTTCATCCTGCCCTTCCCTGGCCCACAGCCTCCCAGTGCCCTAGTGGAACTGAGACAGGATGTTGCGGCCCTCACCTTTTCCCAACAGGGCAGAGGGCAGAGATACCCCATAAAGAAAGGGTTTGGAGGAGAAAAGTTCAGGAAGACATTGCCTTCTATATCCCAGATTTGTTCAATTTCAAGAGGGCTACGAGCACAGCCCCCTCCAACACACACACGCACACACCCCACGGGCCCAATGCAGACAAGTAATGCTGAATGGGCGCCTGCTAGAAACAGCGCTGTCGTTGGTGCTGGAAGGAATAAAAACATCTAGGCCATGGTCCCTGCTCCCAGAGGCCACCTAAGCAGTAGAGGGTGAAGTAACCTCCCAGGGCAGCCACAGGAGAGGTTCCAGGCGGCTGCTGCACAGGCAGCCCAGGTGAGCAGCATTCTGAAAAGGCAACATGGCTCCAGCTGTCGTGGCGGAGGTGGGACTGACACAGATGGGCTTGAGGGATGATCAGGAGTTCGAGAGACACCAAGGAAGGGCGGAAACCAGGGCACAGGAATAACAACATGAGCAGACACTGAGTGTCTGACTCACCACCCAGCTGGGGGCCTGGCACCCAGAAAGCAGATAGATCACCTGCAGTCCCCCACTTATCGTTCCATCTTTCCCCCGGGACCAGCGACCTCCACACCTGCCTTCTTTCTGTTGGTGATTCCACTGTTGCTCTCACCATCCACGCTGACACCAGCCCATCTCTGGCCCCCGCACCTCCACCTTCAGTCCATCCCTCATGCCGTCACCAGATTCACCTTCCGCAAACTGCACTTTGCACATCAGAGAGCCCCTTCAAAGTCTTGGGCCATTTCCCATCATCAGGACGTCTGCCTCCCTCCATGAGCCCTCTAGGGTCCTAGCGATGCGGCTGTACCCCTTTTGCCCACCCAGAAGGCGCTGCCGCCCCACCCTGGGTTCCGTCCTGTTCCTAGTGCAGACTCTTGCTGTCAGGTCATGCATCCTCACTGAGTATGTGGTATGTGCCAGACTGTGCCTGAGCTGGGACACATCTGTGCACAGACAGTTATGGCTGTGTCCTTGAGGAACACACCCTTCAGCAGAGAGCACAGGCAGTGGACAAGTCATTGTAAGTGCAGCTCATTGTAAGGGAGCAGCTGCATGAAGTGTTTTGGAGGGCACAGGATGAGGGACTGCCCAACCTAGTTGGAGGCCAGGGAGGCCTTTCCCGAAAACCACTAAGACTTAAAGGACAAGTAAGGTGGCCTGAGGAAGGTGAAAGCCCTGTGTCTGCAGCTGCGTGGGCTGTGGGAGTGTGTGGGGAGAGGTGGGTAGGTGAGGGGTCCGTGGAGTCCAGGGCCTGCTCCGGGAGCCCCTCTCCCACTGGGAACGCCTCCTCCTAGTCCTCCCTCCATCCCGCCCACGTCCCTCCTCCCTGTACCTGGCTTGTGTTCCCTCCATCTGCACTTCTCTGTTCTTGTCCCTGAGCCCCCAAGCCTGAGTCCTCACCATGAAGCATGACATCACTGCTCATCCAGCACTCAGGGCGGGCCACCACCCAGGGCTCACATTTTCCATCATCATTCGCACCCCTCCCCCTCCAGGGTCCCCCGTTAGACTGAGGCAGTCCTTGGCATCTCACCGCATGCCCCCAGCCCAGCACTGTGCTCTGCCTGGCAGGTGCCTAGTACGCACCCTGCCACCGCTGCTGCTGCTGAGTCCCAGCTTAGCCCACCTCCCTGACACCCTGTGTGTGTCTGTGTGGACGTCCCTCTCCCCCTGTAGGTGGCTGTGGCGTGGGAAACCTGACAGAGCCAGTGGCCGTTTCGCTGCGGCACTGGGCTGAGGGAGCCGAACCTGTGGCCGCTTGGTGGAGCCAGGAGGGGCCCGGGGGGGCCGGGGGCTGGACCTCAGAGGGCTGTCAGCTCCGCTCCAGCCAGCCCAACGTCAGTGCCCTGCACTGCCAGCACTTGGGCAACGTGGCTGTGCTCATGGTGGGTGTGCGGTGGGGTGAGAGGTGGAGGGGTGCAGGGACATGCACTGGGTGGAAAATAAGGGTGGGAGTACTCTGACCACCTGGGACCATAGAGAAATACAGAAAGGACAGCACCCCTATTGGGCCCCATGACTGGCGGGATGTGGGGAAATGGCCCTTTGGCCTCTCCCACCTCTCCATCTTTCAGGAGACAGGCAGGGAGGTCTGGCCTCCATGCCTATAACCAGATAGATGGATCTGATGGATCTGGAACTCCCTAGCCTGGCCTTCACATCCTGCACTTTCTGAGACTAGACTTTTTTTTTTTTTTTTTTGAGACGGAGTCTGGCTTTGTCTCCAGGCTGGAGTGCAGTGGCATGATCTCAGCTCACTGCAACCTCCGCCTCCTAGGTCCAAGTGATTCTCCTGAGTCAGCCTGCCAAGTAGCTGGGATTACAGGCATGTGCCACCATGCCTGGCTAATTTTTTATATTTTTAGTAGAGACAGGGTTTCACCATGTTGGCCAGGCTGGTCTCAAACTCCTGACCTCAAATGATCCACCCCCCTCAGCCTCCCAAAGTGCTGGGATTATAGGCATGAGTCACCGTGCCCAGCCCAGACCAGATTCTTACAAAGTAGAAAAAAATAATCTGGGAACCCTTCTCCTTCCTGGTCACCCCCTCCTTTGTGGCACGTGGTGCCACCACTCTCCAGTCCTGCAGGCCTGCTGCTGGTCACAGGCAGCACCTACTCCCTCTCTCCTATCTCTGGTCTTTCAGGCTAGGGGTGTGAAGAGTCTCCAGCAAGGCAGGACCAGAGGCAGGGAAGGGGCAGCAGTAGCTGGCTCCATGGGGCTGGCTTCCTAATAGCGGAAAGCCTGAAACTTTTCTCCCTGCCCAGATGAACTAAGCACCAAAGTGCAGGACCAAGGCTGAAGGGGCCTGGGAAGAGGAAAGCTGGCCTGGGGGCCTAGTGAGGTGTCCATGTTCCTCATGTCCTCTTTCCTGCCCTTTCCCAGGAGCTGAGTGCCTTTCCCAGGGAGGTGGGGGGCGCGGGGGCAGGGCTGCACCCTGTGGTATACCCCTGCACAGCCCTGCTGCTGCTCTGCCTCTTCGCCACCATCATCACCTACATCCTCAACCACAGGTGGGCGCTCCTGCAGGAGGGAGGGTGTGGTGGGCAGGCACGGAAGGGGACCCCACCCTGCCCACTCCCCGTCCTGTGCTCTGGTACATACTTTCCATTCCAGCTTTGCAATGGGGGAGGGACTCCAAGGCAGGTGTAGGAAACCTCCCAGCGCGGGTGGAGGGTGGGCTCACTGAGTACTTGGCAGGGGTTTTTTCCCCAGGTAGGTCCACATGACTTTCTCAGCCTCTCACCCATTTGAATGTTCTGGGGTTGGAATCACTTTGAGGGGTTAAGGACTCCCTGCCCTGTGGCCTCTGTCACATTCCCACCCATGCACACACGCAGATATGTGCCTGCCCCCCCGTGGCTCTCCCAATGGCCTGGAGACCCCATGGGCCTGACCTTGGGTTGAACGGTCATTAATTCGAGACTGTTTCCGGGCAGCTCCATCCGTGTGTCCCGGAAGGGCTGGCACATGCTGCTGAACCTGTGCTTCCACATGGCCATGACCTCTGCCGTCTTTGCGGGGGGCATCACACTCACCAATTACCAGATGGTCTGCCAGGCGGTAAGCAGGCAAAGGGGCTTGGGGGGTGGTGCTTCAAGATGAGTGCTGGCACCTAGGCATAGAGTGGGGAGATGCACTGGAAGAAAATGGCTGGTGCTTATAGGCCGCGGCTCCATGGCTTCCTCTGTGGCAGCCTTGGAAGGCAGGGATGGTGGGGCATGGAGAGTGAGAGTAGGGGTAAGAACCAGATCAGAGAGAATGGGGAGATGGGCTTCAAAGTGGAAATGGGGACCTGCAGTGATAGGGAGGTGGGGGATCAGCCAGATAGCCATATCAGGGTCATGGGAAGTCTTGCAGTGGGAGAGAACCCTGGGGTGGAGGCAGAGGGTGGCAGCAGGGATGGAAGCTTGGCGAGTGTACGGGGAGTGGGCTGGGTAAAGTAAAAAAGCTGAGGAACGGAGGCTGGAAGCCTGGGAGGACACCAGCAGGGCTGAGGCTCTGGGAGGGTCCAGTCGTAGCCCCCAGGTCCCCAGCCTTCGTGCCTTGACCCTGCAGGTGGGCATCACCCTGCACTACTCCTCCCTGTCCACGCTGCTCTGGATGGGGGTGAAGGCGCGAGTGTTCCACAAGGAGCTCACCTGGAGGGCACCCCCTCCGCAAGAAGGGGACCCCGCCCTGCCTACTCCCAGTCCTATGCTCCGGTACATATTTTGAATTCCAGCTTTGCAATTGGGGAGGGACTCCAAGGCAGGCGTAGGAAACCTCCCAGGGTGGTTGAAGGGTGGGTTCAAGGTCCCTGGGAGATCACTCTC
Source organism: Papio anubis (assembly GCF_008728515.1). Taxonomy (NCBI): domain Eukaryota; kingdom Metazoa; phylum Chordata; class Mammalia; order Primates; family Cercopithecidae; genus Papio; species Papio anubis. The sequence goes on from NC_044983.1 coordinate 36,208,019, forward strand.
CAAAGACAGGAGAGGCTAGGCCCTAGACAGCAGGTCACACAAGACCATGCAGTAGGGGACATCCTGCGGGCTTCTGAGGCATGACAAAGCCAGGGAAGGAGATGACTCCAGATGTCATAGCAAGGATCCTGGGAACCTGAGTGGCACCTCTAACTTCTGCACTGTTTAAGGTGAGAGAGCAATTCTGACCTTTGCCCCTTAGAACAGTCATGGCCAAGTCCAAGTAGTCCCTGCAGGGACCTTGCATCCCTGGCAAAAAATTCTGAGAATTTAAAGGGGAAAAACGATGGGACAGAGACACCAAGGAAAGGGCTCTGAACACCCGGTTCTTCCCTTCCCTTTCCCCACCTCTGGGACCCCCAATCCCTCATTCCCTCCAGGTTCTATTTGATAGCTGGAGGGATTCCACTCATTATCTGTGGCATCACGGCTGCAGTCAACATCCACAACTACCGGGACCACAGCCCCTAGTGAGCACCCCTCCCTCCTGCCCCAAGCCCACCTACCTAACACCGGATGCCTTCCACTCCACTGGCAGGGCCACCTGCCAGGTCCACCCAACCATAACCCAACCCAAGCCCATGCATGCTGACCAAGCCATCCTTGTCTCTGCACTCACCATATCCTGTCTCCCCCACCACCCCGGCCCCCAGCCCCATCCCGGCCATGCCCTCTGGCCTCATCACTGCTTCTGTGTCTCCTGCAGCTGCTGGCTGGTGTGGCGTCCAAGCCTTGGCGCCTTCTACATCCCGGTGGCTTTGATTCTGCTCATCACCTGGATCTATTTCCTGTGCGCAGGGCTGCGCCTACGGGGTCCTCTGGCACAGAGGCCGAAGGGGGGCAACAGCAGGGCCTCCTTGGAGGCAGGGGAGGAGCTTAGGGGTTCTACCAGGCTCAGGGGCAGCGGCCCCCTCCTGAGTGACTCAGGTTCCCTTCTTGCTACTGGGAGCGCTCGAGTGGGGACGCCCGGGCCCCCTGAGGATGGTGACAGCCTCTATTCTCCGGGAGTCCAGCTAGGGGCGCTGGTGACCACGCACTTCCTGTACTTGGCCATGTGGGCCTGCGGGGCTCTGGCCGTGTCCCAGCGCTGGCTGCCCCGGGTGGTGTGCAGCTGCTTGTACGGAGCAGCAGCCTCCGCTCTGGGCCTCTTCGTCTTCACCCACCACTGTGCCAGGAGGAGGGACGTGAGAGCCTCGTGGCGCGCCTGCTGCCCCCCTGCCTCTCCCTCGGCCCCCCACGCCCTGCCCCGGGCCCTGCCCGCCGCCGCCGCAGAGGACGGTTCCCCGGTGTTCGGGGAGGGGCCCCCCTCCCTCAAGTCCTCCCCAAGCGGCAGCAGCGGCCACCCGCTGGCTCTGGGCCCCTGCAAGCTTACCAACCTGCAGCTGGCCCAGAGTCAGGTGTGCGAGGCGGGGGCGGCAGCCCGCGGGGAAGAAGAGCCGGAGGCCGCGGGCCCCCGGGGAAGCCTCGGCCCCCGCCACCCCAACAACGTGCACCACGGGCGTCGGGCGCACAAGGGCCGGGCCAAGGGGCACCGCGCCGGGGAGGCCGGCGGCAAGAACCGGCTCAAGGCCCTGCGCGGGGGCGCGGCCGGGGCGCCCGAGCTGCTGTCCAGCGAGAGCGGCAGCCTGCACAACAGCCCCACCGACAGCTACCTGGGCAGCAGCCGCAACAGCCCGGGCGTCGGCCTACAGCTGGAAGGCGAACCCATGCTCACGCCGTCCGAGGGCAGCGACACCAGCGCCGCGCCGCTTTCTGAGGCTGGCCGGCCAGGCCAGCGCCGCAGCGCCAGCCGCGACAGTCTCAAGGGCGGCGGCGCGCTGGAGAAGGAGAGCAAGCGCCGCTCGTACCCGCTCAACGCTGCCAGCCTGAACGGCGTCCCCAAGGGGGGCAAGTACGACGACGTCACCATGATGGGCGCGGAGGTGGCCAGCGGCGGCTGCATGAAGACCGGACTCTGGAAGAGCGAGACCACCGTCTAGGGTGGGGCGGACGACGCGGTAAACGGGCTGGCCACGCGGCTCCTTCCCCCACTCCTCAGGGCCCTCGAAGGCGTCTGCATAGTAGCAGGTTGGAGGTGGAGGAGCCGATGGCTGGAGGAAGCCCATAGGCAGATGTTCCCCCACTTGCCTAGAGGGCATCCCTCTGGGGTAGCGACAGACAATCCCAGAAACATGCATAATACATTTCCGTCCAGCCCGGGGCAGTCTGGACTGTCCGTGCCCTCCCAGGAAGGGAGAAGGCCTCCGTCTGTGTGAAAGGGCACAGCACAGCCCAGGTGGACCCTCCCCAAGTACTCCCACCCCCGCCTACTGTCCATGTGGCCTCACTGGGGACCATCAGCCTCACCAGCAAAGCAGAGATGAGAGCGTGGGAACTGTGTCCTTTCCTCCCTGCCCTCTACTGATTTCAGCCCAGCCCCTGCCTAGATCCTAAGTCCCTTTTCCTCTGGGGTTTGGCTGGCACGACAGCCAGCTCGGCACATGAGGCAGGTGATATGAAGTCACAAGGTGCTGCTTTTCAGATCAACTATGCAAGAGGGGAGGGCGGGGCCATTGAAAGGCAGCTCTAGACATCAACCAGTCCTGGGGGAGGGGAGTGGGAACCGGGCACAACTAGGAACAAACTCACCATTCCCACAGGAGTGGTACTTAAACCAGACAGCAGGGTTCAGAGGTGGCACACCGGGACAAAGCCGAGGCCCTGCACCTCAACAGCTCACTGCCAGGTGCCTGTGGGTGAACTGAGGGGAGTAGAGGGAGCGGGCAGGTGGAACTGGGGCAGAATCTAGTCATGCCCTAAAGCTAGTCCTGTAAACAGTGGCGCCCCCATAAAGATGCAGGTGGTGTTTGGAGAAGCAGTTACTTTTCAGTTACAAGATCCATCTCCCCAGTCTCAGCCTTACAACACCAAGAGACTATGGAAGAGCGCTTCCTTGCCTCCATGAGGCCAGATGGAAGAACCATCCCAATCATTTGATCTCCAGCTCCATAGTAGAGAGACACCTACAAAATGTCAAACCAGCTTCCTGACTCCCAGGAGCCCAAGCCAAGCCCAGAGGCAGCGGCTGGGGTCCCTGCAGATCATGAGGGGCCTATGCCTTTATTACTCTTAAACACCGGCACCCATCTTTTCCCCAACCTAAAACCAACCACCAGCATTTCACTACAGGACCAAATGGAAACAGAGGGAACCCTGGGTCTTGGGAAGAGCAACAGGAAACCAAGGTCTGACCTAGGTTCCCTCCCAGTCTTCACATCATCCTGGCCTGATCACCAAGGTGACAGAGGACACAGGGGAGGGGAAAACCCACACACACTCCTTGGGATGGGTCCTGCTATTTATGCTTGCTGCACAGACATATTAGAAGAAGAAAAAAAAAAAGCTTTGTATTATTCTTCCACATATGCTGGCTGCTGTTTACACACCCTGCCAATGCCTTAGCACTGGAGAGCTTTTTGCAATACGCTGGGGAAAGGGGAGGGAGGGAATGAAAGTGCCAAAGAAAACATGTTTTTAAGAGCTCGGGTTTTATACAATAGAATGTTTTCTAGCAGATGCCTCTTGTTTTAATATATTAAAATTTTGCAAAGCCCTTTGAGCTACTGCCTTAGTCTACCCGCTGTCCTTTTGTTATGAGGCAGAGGATCTCATGACACCACACACACAAACCCACCAATGCCTGTGAATGGACGTAGGGCCAGGAATTCCCCAGTTCCCACTCCTCTGAGGGCTGATACTGCTGGGAATGCCAACTGCTCCACAAGCAGAGGGACACCCCCTCAGGCCTGCAGGAGGAGCAGCAGCAGTGTGGCCAATTCAAACCGGCAGCAGAGAGCCTGACATTTTCCCATCCATCCATGAGGAAAGCCATCTCACAGAACATGGACATAGGCAACTTGCTCTCCCACCCCAAGGGATGGGAGTCTCTCCTACCTACAGTCATCCCTGCACTCCTGACTTTACTCCAGGACCCAGGGTCCAACGAATGGCAGAGCCCATCTTAGTTCCTTCAAACAAGAAAGGCAATACCTACGGACTTGTGTACACTTCCGTCCTTGGTTATGACAGGACTGTTATCAAGCTGTCAGAACAGGATGAAGTGCTCCCAGTGGATATCCATCAGGGAGGGTTAGGGACACTTGTGGCAGCCTGTCTAGCAGCCTGGGCTCTCTGAAAGTCCCTAACTTCCTGAGGGGTACGCAAATACTGTTCTATTTCACTATCAGAAATGTTCTCATCTCCAGTGACGGTGGAGACAGGGGGTGCAGGGCAGATCCGCTTTGGGGGCTTCAACATGCAGGGTGGCAGGAGAAGGGCAGGACTGGCTGGCCGCTTCCCCTGGGGCAAACCTAAGGAATTATTTCCCACCTCCCCTTCTCTCTGCCCCTGTCCCCACGCCGGTGGCTCCTTCCCTCGGGTCTCCACTTCTGCTGTCCCATCCCGAAAGGCCAATCGGACCAGCGAGTGGCGGTGCTGGAGAAGGTCACCGATGTGCTTCACCACAGACCGTTTGTCAAGTCTCAGAACTCGTAACCAGGCCAGCTGCTCAGCCATCCGCAGCAGCACAGCCAGAAGCTCCTGCAGGCGGGAGGACGCGGGGTAGGGCAGGTCCACATTTGCCAATTTACAAAATCGGGCAAGGGAACATGAAAGCCGATCTGCAGGCTGCAGCGACTGCCAAGCCAGGAAAGTCGCAGCAGTGATGACAGGCAAGGGATGCCGCCCAGTCACCAGCCACGTCTCGTTTGCCAGCTCCACCAACTGCAATGTTCGAGACAGCATCTTCTCTTTGTCTTCCACGTATTTGGCTGGCACAGAAGGTGAAGCCTGGAACAGTTTGAAGCTGAAACAACCAAAATGAGGGTTGGATCTTAATGATACGGGGACTGCTCTCCCACGGTAAGGAAAGGCAGCCCACTCAAGATGGGGAAGCTATTCTGCCCTCGGGAATACTCAAGCTCACTGGGCAGCAAGTTAATAAAGGCCATGAGAGAAAACAGGGCGTCTTCCGCTTTGTTAGGGGAAGGCGGAGGGATGCAGGAGAGCGCAAACATTTATTGGGCGCCTCCCAGTTGCCTCTGAGTGCTTTACAACGTTCTCATTTAATCTACGAGGATGTACACCATTTTATGTGCATGTATAGTTGAGAAACTTTCCCATAGTCATCCAGCCAAGCGGTAACCAAGCTTCAGATACAAGGCTATTTGACACCAACAGCCTCTGCTTTTAACGTTGTTTATCAGAAAAAAGAAAAGAACATAGCTACTTCAAACAAGAAAAGAGCCAGGCACAGTGCTCATGCCTGTAATATCTGCATTTTGGGAGGATCAGGTGGGCAGATCGCTTGAGCCCAGGAATTCCAGGCTGCAGTGAGCTATGATGGCGCCACCGCACTCCAGGCTGGGTGACAGAATGAGACTCTGTCTTTAAAAAAACTAGAAAAGGCTTAGCTTCTAAGCCCAGTTCTGTCATTAACTAATATCCTTTCAGCTTCCTCTGCAGATGATCCTGCTCAGATGGAGCTGGGCATTCAGCCACAAAGGCCGTAGCACAGCACAACTCTAGGAACTGCCACGCACAGAGCACATAACATGAGTGGCGCAACTCAACAGCCCTGCGCCAAGGCTCAGACCTATTTTCCCCACGTCATTAGGTTGCTGTGAGGGCAAAGGGGTTTGACAATTATAGCATTCTTTGGCAGGGTGCAGTGGCTCACACTTGTAATCCCAGCACTTTGGGAGGCTGAGATGGGTGGATCGCTTGAGCCTAGGAGTTCAAGACCAGCCTGGGCAACATGGCAAAACCCCATCTCTACTAAAAACAAAAAGTTAGCCAGGCATGGTGGCACACACCCGTATAGTCCCAGCTACTTGGGAGGCTGAGGCACAAAAATCACTTGAACCCGGGAGGTGGAGGTTGCAGTGAGCCAAAATCATGACACTACACTCCAGCCTGGGCAACACAGCAAGATTTGGTCTCAAAAAAAAAAAAAAAGAAAAAAAGGAAGAAAATTAAGCATTATAAAAATGTAAAACAATATTAACCTTATTAGTACAAGTATAAACTATAGATCTTTCTCCCACATCCTTTTACATGGATCTTTGGTCAAAAAGAGATGGCCAAGGCCGGGTGTGTGGCTCACGCCTGTAATCCCAGCACTTTGGGAAGCCAAGGCGGGCGGATCACCTGAGGTCAGGAATTTGAGATCAGCCTGGCCACATGGTGAAACCGTGTCTCTACTAAAAATGCAAAAAAAAAAAGAAAGAAAGAAAAATTAGCTGGGCATGGTGGCAGGCACCTGTAATCCCAGCTACTCTGGAGGCTGAGGCAGGAGAATAGCTTGAACCCAGGAGGTGAAGGTTGCAGTGAGCTGAGATCACACCACTGCACTCCAGCCTGGGTGACAAGAGCGAGACTCCATTTCAAGGAAAAAAAAAAAAAAAAAAGAGATGGCCAAAGGTCAAAGGATTCAGGTCTAAGGACCCATTCCATCCCATCCTACTGTCTCCCACCAGGAAGGTACCTGCTGCAATAGGTCTTCACCAGTTCTGCCAAGCACAGAGATGGCACATCCAGTCCCAGGAGCTTTACTATCTGCATGTAAATGCTAGAAAACACATCCAAATCTGCATACAACAGCGTGCAGATGGCTCCCATTGTTAGGGGCCAGTTATGCTGTCGGCAGGTGATTAAGACGCAGCACCCAACCAACACCTCCTTCTTTTGCAGCCTGGCCGCTCGGATGCCAGAGTGCCGGTATGCCTGTTGGTAGTAGGCAACCGCGGTCTCCTCAAATGTTGGTGGCAACTGCAGAACTCGACAAAGGTCTCTCACTCGGCGGAGACCTAGGAAAAACCCATAGCAAAAGTTAGAGGGGTCAAAGGAGCTATCGTGCACCTCCTAGAAAATTCTGCGAGGACTCATTTAGATCTGCTAAACTTGCCTCAGATATCAGACGCGCAAATTATGTACCTTTCTGGATAGACAGGAGTGACACTTGGTACAGTCATTCTAAAGACACAAAAACATCTGTGTAAAGAAGTCACATTTCAGCCCACTAGTTTTTGCAGGCTGATTTGATTCAGGGCCAAGCCAGTTTTATCCAGGCTCTTAAAGGCTACCTCAAACATACATCTGATCAAACCCAAACCTTATACTGAATTGCTGCCTCTCTCAGAACCATCCCTGTTTTATTTTATTTCATTTTATTTCATTTATTTTATTTTCTGAGACAGAGTCTGGCTCAGTTGCCCAGGCTGGAGTGCAGTGGCGCCATCTTGGCTCACTGAAACCTCCTCCTTTTGGGTTCAAGCGATTCTCCTGCCTCAGCCTCCCGAGTAGCTGGGATAACAGGTGTGCACCACCAGGCCCAACTAATTTTTGTATTTTTAGTAGAGACGGGGTTTCACCATGTTGGCCAGGCTGGTCTTGAACTCCTGACCTCAAGCGATCTGCCTGTCTCAGCCTCCCAAAGTCTGGGATTACAGGGGTCAGCCACCATCCCCATTTTAAATTCCTAATTACCATTCTCTTCTACTCTACCTCACACCAGCAACGCTGAAAATAGGAAAAGTGAAAAGCTGGACTAGGCCACCAGGATAGTTTTCTTTTTTTAATTATTATTTTTTTGAGACAGAATGTCACTCTGTCACCCAGGCTACAGTGCAGTGGCACAATCTCAGCTCACTGCAACCTCTACCTCCCAGGTCCAAGTGATTCTCTTGCCTCAGCCTCCCAAGTAGCTGGGACTACAGGTACGAGCCACCATGCCCAGCTAATTTTTGTATTTTTAGTAGAGATGGGGTTTTGCTATGTTTGCCAGGCTGGTCTCGAACTCCTGACCTCAGGTGATCCACCTGCCTTGGCCTCCCAAACTGCTGAGATTACAGGCGTGAGCCACAGCACCCAGCCTAGGATAGTTTTCTTTAAAGCCACTGTGTTGTAAAAGGTCAATTCTCACCTCGTTGCTGGCTGCGACTAACTTGTTCATCTTCCCCTGTGCTTCGGGAATATGTTACCTCTGTAAAATAATAAACAACAAATAGTGTGCTTAGCCTTTATACATCAGACCCCTGCCCTCCCACCACACAAAACCAGGACGCAGAATTCAAATCACTGAGCATCTGCTGCTGCACAAAGGCCCCAACTGATTTTCTGTCTACAAGCGGTTCCGAATACACAGAGACTGGGAAAGGTGAGGACTGCACTAAAGCAGCTCCAAGTTTTCGAAATTTCCAGTCATCCTTCCAGTACATTCCATACAGGCAATTTTTCTAGTAGCAGATTTTTTTGTTGTTTGTTTAAGGAGTCTCCCTCTATAGCCCAGGCTGGAGTGCAGTGGTGCAATCATAGCTCACGGCAGCCTTCAATTCCCAGGCTCAAGTAGGCCTCCTAACTCAGACTCCTGGGTAGCTGGGATTACAGGTGTATGCCACCACACCTGGCTAATTTTTAATTTTTTTTTTTTAGGCAAGTATCTCGTTACGTTGCCGAGGCTGGTCTTAAACTCCTGGGCTCAAGCATTCCTCTCGGCTCTGCCTCCCAAAGCGCTGGGATTACAGGCTTAAGCCACTCCACCCAGACAATGGCTGCAGATTTTGAGGGCTGCCATGGTCAGAAACTTGGAAAGCAAAGAAAAGTAATGTTTTTCCAGTTTGTGCTTAAAACTATTTCAGGGTAATAATACATGCTATAATCATATCGGCAATCCTTCCACAATGACCAGACATGGCAAGATGAGTGGAACTTTCTGTGTCACTTACTCAACATTTATTACCCGCACCATCTACGCCCTACACTAAGTGCTGGGAAAACACAGATGAATGGCAGCCCCCATCTCCTTCGGCTCCCTCGCTCACTTTAGGTCATTTTCTCTCATATTAGGAGTGCGCGTTACAGTTAGGAGTATGCGGGGGGAGCGGGGAGACAAAAGGAATCTGATGTTAATCCCTCCACCGCCCCAGGCTGTCCCCAGGGCCACAAGTACCTCGGAGATTGCCCTCGTCGCTGAAGGTAGTGGTAAGGACCCCCTCGGTGACCACGCAGCCGCAGTCGGAGCACACCAGCTGGCTCTGCGAATAGTGTGAGTCTTCCACCAGCTCCGTGGAGCCGCAGTCAGGGCAGCGGCCTCTGCCTGGCATCTCACAACCGGCCCCAAAGCCGCGGAAGCCTTCGGAGACTCCTGCGTCTGCAACAGCAACCGTGCGGCAGCAAGAAGTAGAAGGGGACCCTTCAGAGGGTTGCACCTTCGTCTTCCGGCCAGTGCCACGGCGCGATAGGCAGTTCCCTCCGCGGGGAGGCTGAGCGCCACTTCCGGTCGGTTCCTCCGCGGGCTCGGGTAGAAACGTGAGCTAGGAGAGGAGGTTCCTGGTCTGAACTGTAGCTCTATGGTTTCCCTGCTCTGTGTAGTTAGTTTTTGGGACCCAGACTGGGGCTTGAATTTCGGTAAGTTTCTGCCTACATGGACACGTATAATAAACAGGAGATTGTTGTCACCCCTGAACAACCCTCCTTTTAAAGTCCTAAGGCAATCGCAGGTTGGTAATGAATGTTTAATTTGGCCATAGAAGAAAGTATATTTTTTAAAGGGAGAGTAGTGGAGAGAGAGCGAGAGCAGGAAACTGTGTTCTGCTTTCCAGAGCTGCTTCCTAAAGCAGGTACCTTCCTCTCTTTACCTCCTGTTTTTCTCAACTGTAAAACGAGGAAGTTGAAATAAAATCCGGAGTGGCAAACCCAAATGCTTTTGGAGGCCAGGCAGGAATGTCTAAAGGAGTTTGGACTGAACGAATGTGGAGTGATGGAGCTTTTGGCAACCTGGAGGAGTGCAAGCACGCAGATTCAGATGTTTCTTTAAAAAAAACCTTGAGCTAGCCGGGCGTGGTGGCTCACGCCTGTAATCCCAGCACTTTGGGAGGCCGAGGCAGGTGGATCACCTGAGCTCGGGAGTTTGAGACCAGCCTGGGGAACATGGTGAAATTCTGTCTCTACTGAAAATACACAAAAATTAGCTGGGCGTGGTGGTGCACGTCTCTAATCCCAGCTAGTCGAGAGGCTGACGCAGGAGAATCGCTTGAACCCAGGAGGCGCACGTTGCAGTGAGCTGAGATCGCGCCACTGCACTCCAGCCTGGGTGGCAGAGCGAGACTCCGTCTCAAACAAAACAAAAC